>NC_058130.1:232613916-232614209 GCF_016433145.1 Gracilinanus agilis
AAAAACTCTGACAGGGGTCTAATTACTCAAATATACAAGGAGTTAAATCAATTGTATAAAAAATCAAGCCATTCCCCAATTGATAAATGGGCAAGAGACATGAATAGGCAATTTTCAGGTAAAGAAATCAAAAGTATCAATAAGCACATGAGAAAGTGTTCCAAATCTCTAATAATTAGAGAAATGCAAATCAAAACAACTCTGAGGTATCACCTCACACCTAGCAGATTGGCTAAAATGAAAGAAGGGGAGAGTAATGAATGTTGGAGGGGATGTGGCAAAATTGGGACATT
>NC_058130.1:232614308-232700017 GCF_016433145.1 Gracilinanus agilis
ATAGCTGCGCTTTTTGTGGTGGCAACAAATTGGAAAAGGAGGGAATGCCCTTCAATTGGGGAATGGCTGAACAAACTGTGGTATATGCGGGTGATGGAATACTATTGTGCTAAAAGGAATAATAAACTGGAGAAGTTCCAGGCGAACTGGAGAGACCTCCGGGAACTGATGCAGAGCGAAAGGAGCAGAGCCAGAAGAACTCTATACACAGAGACTGATATACTGTGGTAAAATTGAATGTAATGGACCTCTGTACCAGCAGCAATACAATGACCCAGGACAATTCTGAGGGATTTATGGTAAAGACGCTACCCACATTCAGAGGAAGGACTGCAGAAGAGGAAACATATAAGAAAAACAACTGCTTGAACGCATGGGTCAGGGTGGACATGACTGAGGGTGTAGACTCGAAACTACCACACCAATGCAACTACCAACAATTTGGAAATTGGTCTTGTTCAAGGACACATGACAAAACTAGTGGAAACGCGCATCGGCCAAGGGTGGGGGGGGGGGGGCGGGGGGGTTGAAGGGGAAAGGGGAGCATAAATAATGTAACCATGTTAAAAATGAATATTAATAAATGTTAAAAAAAAAGAATACTTGTTTCTATAAAATGTCACTACTCATTCCAGAATATTGCAAAAAGGCTAAAGTAATATTAAATCTCAGTCCAGAAAAGAGGGTAACTGTATAATAGCTTTATTAAACAATTTAATCATTTGAATAGTAATAATTTGTTCTGGTTTTGCTCATGGTCTAGAATCAATTTAAAATGCATCATTCAAGATGAGAAATTCCCTCTCCTTCCAATACTACATGTAGGAAATATATATGTACTTTGGGCAGGACATACATAAATATGCTGCATTTTCTAATATCTCCTTTCCAACTCTTCACTGGCTGATTCTTACACCTTTCCCTCAAAACTCAATTCAAGCCCCAAGAAATCTTCCTTCACACTAATTCATTGCTCATGTAATGGGAAAAGAATAGAGATAGGATAAGATTTAAGAGAAGTGGAAGGCTGTCTTTAAGACATATACTAGGAACTCAAAAGAAAAGATTTTAGCAGGCATAAGGCAGAAGAGGAACAATTTGGAAGTAACAACTGCTAGAGGGAGTTACTTCCTGGAGTAGGCTTATCTCTTCCTATCTGGAAGGGGGAGGAAAGGCAGCTTGTTGGAGCTTAGCTACCTCAACCTGACTGTGGAGAAGGAGAAACCCCTAGATCATCTTTGGAGATTCTCTGTTTGATTGGGAATATCTAGAAAGGGATCTGACCATATATGCTGTGCTTTCCAGAAGATTTTTTTATCTAAAAATCTTGTCAGATCAGCTTTGTGATTTTACCTCAGGGGTCAGACCCCCTGGGGTGGACTTAGCCTTTTGAGAGCAATCATAATGAGTTTTCCAGATAGCTTCTGAACTAAATCTAACCAACTACTCAAGGTCATATATAGGTAGCTCAGTCAACATTTGGGAAACATCTAGATGGAAACAGGGAACTCATAAGTTAGCCAGAAGACTCGAAGGCTCCTTCTTGTGAGGGACATAGAGGGTTGTTGGGTGAGTAGCTAGATCCCTTAGAGACTCCTTGTTCTGATCCTCAGTTTGTAGCCCCTTTTAAAATAAAAGAAATAATGATTTTATATACCAATTGTCTCCAAGGTATTTGCATAACTGACCTAGTGAGAGAAAGTGATTCTGCTTCACTCTCACTAACTGGAGATTAGAATACCCTGAGATCACAGCTAGGTATTCAAACTATCACTATCCATTCTGGGTCTCTCGCTCATACTCTTTTTTCACTGGTGAGCTTTGAATTGATCCAACTATTCTGGAAACTATGTCCAAAGGGCTTTAAAAGACTGCCTTCCCTTTGATCCAGTCATACCACTGCTGGCTTTGTACCTTAACGAGATAATAGGGAAAAATACTTATACAAAAATATTTATAGCTGCACTCATTGTAGTGGCAAAAAACTAGAAAATGAGGGGCTGTCCATCAATTGGGGAATGGCTGAACAAATTGTGGTATCTGATGGTGATGGAATACTATTGTGCTGAAAGGAATGATTACCTGGAGGATTTCTATATGAAAGACCTTCAGGAATTGATGCAGAGTGAAATGAGCAGAACCAGGAGAACATTGTATGTGGAAACAATACATTACAGCACAATCAAAAATAACAGATTTCTCTACTAGCAGCAATGCAATGATCTAGGACAACCCAGAGGAACTTATGAGAAAGAGCTCTATCCACATCCAGAGGAAAAACTGGGAGTAATAACACAGAAGAAAAACATTTGATTGATCACATAGTTCAATGGGGATTTTGACTTTAAGTGATCACTCTATGGCAAATATTAATAATATGGAAATGGGTTTTGAACAATGATACACATAAAACCCAGTGGAATTGCTTATCAGCTGTGGGAGGGGGAAGGAGGAGGGAAGAGGGGAAGGAAAGAACATGAATCATGTAACCATGGAAAAATATTCTAAATAAACAAATAAAATTTAAAAAATAAAATCATTTTTAATAAACAGTTCTTCTCATCTCCAGTCTCTGGCTTTCCCCCTTGGATATCAATTTTTTGGGTAATGAAAAAAGTGTTATGGAGAAATATTATGCATTCATTTTTATGTGCAATCTAACAATTTACTTAAATGATACCAGAAAGAAGGTGGCAATGTCTTATATAAATGGTTTTTTTTTTTCATTCCTAGTTTCTACCAGGGTTCTGCATACAGCAGGCCTTCGATGCCAAATGCTGAATAAATGAATTAATGGCAGAGGGAAATCCTTATTTCATTTTTTAGGTATTCAAAAGCAAAAAAAAAAGATGTAGGCAAATAATTTTCCTGCTTTCTTCTTTCTCTTTTCTCTGGAGGGAAGCAAGATTGTTTCCTCTTGAGGGAAGTGATGATTATTCAGTTGCCACTGATTGTGTGCACCTGTCTGAAACATTATAAAATAAAACACATTTCCTGGTAATATTAAAAACAGAAATTCATGATTACCTTAGTTTTCATTTTGGGCACATCTTTTATTATTTTTTTTTTGTTTTGACAAAAGTAATTTTTCTGCAAAGCCTTAACTCCTAGGTTTGATGAAGCCTCTAAAAAAACTCTCTCAGCTTCACTCTTCTAAAAACAAACTAAAAGCTTTTAAGAAACTTTCCTGCCTACCACTAACACTTTGGAACCAAGTGCCAAGTACTCATTAATTTACAATGCATTGAATTTCTGAGCATATCTTTCTAGAAAACTGACAAAGCATAGCGTTAATTCTTCAAGTCCTGAAGTAATTCACTGGCAGTTCCATCCCCCTCCCTTAATTCCACTGAATTTCTGTACCTTTATAAGGAAGGTTGGGAATAAAAAAAAAACACCAACTATTGGGGATAAAAATAATCAAATGGCCCATACAGCTAAAACCCTCTGAACTATAATTTTTCAATTTCACACGACTTTGCACTTGTAACTTCTGGCTGAGACTGGGTGAGAGCATGAGTGACAATAGAACGTCCTAACAGTACCAAGTCTATTACAGTTACATTAGGAGTTCTGGGACTCCTGATGGGGTGTAGTCATGTGAGACATTCAGGATGACTGTTGACAGTCCTCAGATGACTCACTGCCAGTAGGGGATGATTTTGCAAAAGGTGTGAAGCACCCTGAAAGTATGCCTTGATCCAAGACCTTGTTTTCTTTATCTGGATGTTGATCTATTTTTTTTAACATATTGTGCCCTTATAGTAGAAGAGGAACATAGACTGCTTAATAGATGTCACTATTTCCTAAGCAGAGACTCCAAATGCCACACACAATTCTCCTTGTTTTGCTCCTGCTTTACTGTTGGAAGGTAGCAGATGGAGAAATCTTACAAAACCATTTACTGATTGATAAGTAAAAAAGCTACGAACACACTTTTTGGATGATGAAATCAGAGCTATGTAGAGATACAGGAAAAAAATTCTCTAATTCATTATTGATTAGAAAAATGCAAATCAGAACAATTCTGAGATATCTCATACCTATCAGATTGGCTAAAATGATAAAAGGGCAAAATGGCTAATGTTGGAGGAAATGTGAAAAAATAGGGATACTAGTATATTGTTAGTGGAACTATGAACTGATCCAACAATTCTGGAGAGCAATCTGGAACCATAATCGAAGAATTACAAGACTGTGTACATATTTTGACTCAATAATAACTATTCAATTTATTTCCTAAAATAATCAAGGAAAAGAAACTATGTTCTAAAATATTTATAGTAGTTCTTTTTGTGGCAGCAAAGAATTAGAAATTTAAAGGCTGAACAAGTTGTATATGACTGTAAAGAAATACTATTGTGCCATCAGAAATAACAAACAAGATGATCCCCCCAAAATTGCAAAGACTGATATGAAGTGATGCAAAGTGAAGTGAGTAGAACTAAGAAACCAGAGTACACAGTAACAATAGTAATGTTTGATGATCATCTGTGAATGATTCATTTTTATCAACAAGGCAAGGATACAGGATAACTCTTAGGAAATCATGATGAAAAAAGATATCCACAGCCATGGAAGGTACAGAGTCCAAATGAAAATTGAAACATACCATTCTTCACTTTATTTCCTTTATTAATTTTTCACTAATGTAAGCATTTGTCTTGTTTCACAACATGAACATGGAATATATATATATATATATATATATATATATATATATTATAATGTATGTACAACCTATATATATATCATCCTACCTGGCTGTCTTGGGGAGAGGGGAGGGGAGAAAAAAGAATGAGACAGATTTTGGGGAACATAGCTAATGTGAGAATTTGTTTCTTTTGGAAAAGCATATTTATTATAATTTATTACATGTAACATATTATATGTATTATGTTATATATTAAATTGTAATATATAAAAATATTTTTAAATGATAACCAAATAAAAGGAGATTAAAAAATAACCACTTATTGATCTTTTCTATTTTCAGAGAGGAGACAAACCAGAGGAAGAAGGGAAATAAGTTGGACTTTATTTTTCCTTATCCTCTTTCCCTTTATCTCCTCTTAGCAGTAGTGGAGGGTCAGGGAAAGGTAAGAGGAGGGGAATCAGCTACATATCTCTTCCTCCCCCTCGTGTAGCTGGTATTGTGTCCAGTAGTATTCCTGTGAGTTTAATCTTCTCCTTAGCTATGTCCTCACTCCAAACTGAAGGGCAGCAGAATGGGTTATTTTAAACTTCCAGCAGCAAAGTTGCCTCAAGTCTTCATCTGGCTAAACCTCTGGCACATATTAGGTATTTAATAAAATATTTGTTGATTTGGTTGGGTTGCACTATTGCTCACTTATCAAACCTCATTTCACCAGAAAACTATTCATTCTGTGTTACTGTCTGGATTAACCTGTTTTCTGCTTTGGGGATTGCTATAAAAATATGTATCAATAAAATGTATTTTATTCAGTCCCCAGCCTGTATTGCCAGGATTGTGTAGTCTATTTCTTTTTCTCTCTCTGAATATTTGATTGCTCAAAGACACCCTTTCATCTGCATTGGGATAAAAGAATAAGTAAATTAATAAAGCATTTATTATAAGTAGTTAATCTATGCTAAGTCATGGGGATACAAATTGAAAAGGAAGACAGTATCTATTCTCATTTTGAGCCACTTAAAATCCCAAAGTCAAGTAAAATAAATGACTATTAACATTTTTTAAAATGAGGAAAGTGAGGGAATTATTCCACAGCTCAGTAATAACTTAACTAATAATGAAACTCAAGTTACATACTCCTCAGTTCTGTGTTATTTTATTAATGTCAGTATTCTCACAGCAGTCCAATGGCTCTATGCTCTCATAAACGAGGCTATTTCCTCAAAGATGAAGATTAGTAGTGTCAAACTCAAATAGAAACAAAATCCGTCAACCACACACACTTCGAAAAACAAAAATCAACCTTATCTATGTTGTAATGAGTTTTTTTTTATTTTATCAAACATTTCCCAAATATATTTTAATTTGGTTAGATAGTAGTGTGGATTTTTGAAGCTGCATGTTTGATAGCTCAGTTCTATAACAGCTACCAAATAACACCACCTGTTTAGAATGTTACGATTAAAAATCAAGAGCCTTGTTTTAAATAGAAGCTTGCTTGAAGCCATTACAAGCACTGAACAGTTTCCCAAAGACAACTTAACTTCTCCCCTTCTTTCTCAATATGGAGTTCGACACACTCAGTGTCCACTGAAGATATATGTACTTGTTGGAATAGCACAACAGGTTGTTTGTCCAACAGTATATAATAATTTGGACAATAAACATTCTTTATGCACTTGACTTTTCCTTTTCAATAACTAGACTGAATGCTTCTAAGTGATTATGGTTCTCCTTCTGGTTGATGTAACCAGCACAGTGTTGCATGCAAATAAGATGACCCCAGAGAATGTTATTCTTTATAAAAAAAAAATCTCTTTGGAATTTGTATTCTTCATTGTATATCCATAGGAACAGTGGCAAACAATTTTGATAAATTGTTTATTTATATAATAAAATAAACGTCTCCCAGCTTTATGCCTGAAACTTAAAATAGTTTTCCTGGTCTCCTATATTACAACATCTGCCAATGAACTAATTCCTAATTCCTAGGGCTCAAAATTAAAAATTGTACCCATAGTACTCCATCTCTTCTCTGGTGGTTTTTTCCTTCTCTCTTTCTTTTAGATTAGAAGAACCTTAGCTTATCAAACTAACTTTCAGAAATCCAAATCCCTCCAAAACCAGACATTCTCTGATGTCTAATGAAAGTATGATTTGTATTTATGTATAATAGCACATTTGTGTTAACACCTTACAATTATTGAAGTGCTTTTTTTGTATGTGTCATTTTGTTTCTAAGTCATTTAAAGGTCCGTAAAATAATTTTAAAGTAGTTGGACTTATTGATTTCTTGGCTTGTCATTTCATATCCTCTCATTCTAATTCTCTTAACATCCAACATATCCAGGGAAGTGGAAAAATGTAAAAAAAGGAATACCTGCAGAGGGATAAGGCTATTTATGAAAAGAGCGTGTAAAATGATAAACACTGGGGCATAAGGTCTAGAAAGAATTTGGACTGAACCACACAAAATTCCTTGCATGGGTCATTTGTAGTAGGATGTTTTCAGGGGAGGAAAAATTAAGAGATAAGCTGAACTGAAGACCAGGTCAAGTTAGAGATGGAGTAAGGACAATCCAGAACAGAGTGGATGCATAAGTGTGTATTTCTATATCACTGATTTTTGTGATTTCCTTTTTGGCTTCCTTTAGTGTCAATATAGCCTTTGGCTATATTGAAGAGTAATAGTCTCTAGAAAACAGTAATAGTCTTTAGCGAAGTCGGGTAAATGATATAGTTTTGCTTGGTTCTCTAGTGCTTTGCCTTCCCTTTGTTACTCAAAGTGGGGTCCAACTCATTTGTTTTCCTTTACCCTTTGTCCTCACTGAATCAAGCTGTCCTTTAGCTATCTTGTATCTTCAAGACTTTGTAATGTTTTACTTTATTTCTTATAGTTTCCAGAGTGGAATAACAAATTCTAACACAAAGGATAGCTTGCTTTAAGGAAGTATGTGTTCTTTTAAAAGTAATTTTAAAGGTGTGCCAATAATTATTTTCTTCCATTAATCCTGGCTCACAAAAGTTGAGTGACCTGATGGAGTCAACATACTACAATAAATACAATATAGCTTGTACTCAAATCCAAATCAGGAATTTAAATTCAAGTTACCTGATTGAAACACTGATTTATTTTTTTGCATTACACTAATGCTTCTGATACTTATTTAGCTTTCTGGGGCACAAAACATTTCCCTTGCAATATCCCTTGGAGGTTATGTTGTATACAAATATTACATTATTAAACAAAGATGGCAGAACAGAGGTAAGTCAGACAAGTTCTTCCAACATACCCTTCTTTAAAATAAGACCTGAATTAAATTCTGTAGTGCATTTGCTTCATTACAAAGTAATGTCCTTCAGAGGACATTATCCTTTTGACTTGATGAGTAAGGCCAGCATGGGCAAAAGGGACCTCTATTCTGTGCCCAACAATTCTATTGCATGGCATAAATGCTTAATACCATGGAAAGTGTCCCTCAGTTATGTTGGGTGCCTCTCCACTATTTGTTATTTCCCCTCATCACTCAACAGGGGAAGAATCTATCCTGTGATGACTTTGGAGCCTTGTGACCTACCCAAAACATGGGGGAAAAGATGAAGAAGTTGAAGTAGCAGCAAAATCCATTTTGTCACCTCTAATATAAATTTAGGTTGACCACTGAGACTTTGTAAGTTTACCCTGTGCCATCTTGATTCTCTGGTAACAAAGCATCATAAAACCTGTACTGTGGAGCAAGGAGGAAATCTCATATTATGAAGATGATCTGGCATTCTATTCATTGAAGGTGGCCAGGTCCTTTTAATAGTTCTAGGCTCAAACCTTTGTCTTGGTTGTTTTTATTGCAGATTGAACAAATATTTGGAGCACAGAACTCATTGGCAGCTGCACTTACATTAGGCAAGCATGGCATTGTAAACCCAGTAGTACAAAGCATGGGTCAGTGAGGGAATTCTGCATCCTCCCATGAGTCTTCATTCCTACCCAAAGCACTGACACGACCTCTGGGTTTTTCCTTAGCCATTAACTGACCACCAGTTCTGGTGCTAATAAATTGTATCCAGTTTTTTGACATTTTCAACAGTCAGGAAGATATTCTTCTTAGGAACTCCTGAACACCAATTAAATTCATAAACTGAGCACCAGACTATGAGTAGGCTATTCAGCTGAACCACATATGGGTTCCTCAAAAGGGACTCCTGAAAAACAATAGATACTTTAGAAGGACATTCTTGGAGACCCTATCTCTTTTGGCCAATTGAGAAAGCAGATTTGGAAATTAAATTGAAAACTTTAAGTGTAAGGTCACATTAAAGACCTTTTTTTAATATAATGAAAGCCCAAAGTAGCAAATTTCTAAGTAAATCCCTTAGAAAAACTCCTTTTAGCATGGAATAAGGAAGAGCACCTATCTGAGCCATAGAATACAGAAAACAAAACCAATTAGATCATCTAAAAATATTTTGTCAAAATAATCCTGAGATTAACTACTCTGTTTTCCATGAGTTACCTTTTTTCCCAGATCCTGAAATCAAAGGAGATGGTTTTGATTCAATACCAGCCAATCAGGATGCTCCCCAAGTCAGGTTCTTGCTTGAATTAAGAGTAATCCTTTGTGACTGATCTCCCAGTGGCCACACTACAGAGCTGGATCTCTGCAGAACTGGCCTTATCTAATTGGAGGGTATTGAATGAAAGATTGCACCTAAGAACTCAAGGATATTCTGTTTTCCAGGACCCCAGAGATATTCTATTTTTGTGTACCCTGTAGTCATGTTTGTAGACCACTCATTCCTCTTCCCTACCCCTGCTAAAACTATAATAACCCCAGGCTTAAGTCTGCATATCAGGCAATTCCAGCAAAGGCTCCTTTTCTTCTTCACTAAAACTTGTATTATTTCAACTGGGACAGTTTTGTGCATTTGCTTTGGGCCCCCAGACCCCAGCAGAGCTCTAGTTGGCAATCTCTCCTCTGTCCAGTTAGGATTGTGTTGTTTTTCTATTAGACAACACAAACCTATCAGCCCTTAAGATCTCTTCGCCTTTAGAAGTTAGTCCCTAGATTGATGAGGACCCTTTGGGAGATTTAAGTGATCTAATGGTAATTCTTCTCACTTCACCTCAAATAAAGACAAGCCATTATAAAAGTAGCAAGTAAGCTGGCACCAACCTCAGATGTCATCCCAATTGGCCTTTATAGGCCCTAAAATGGGATCCTAACAGCCCTGATGATTACAGCAGGTCAGACAATCTTTGCTTGAGGGTATGAATATTTTTGCATGTCCAGAGAACTGGAAAAAGTTTTAAGTGACAGCACAAGAAGAGGGTGAGAATCCTAATCATTTTAATGATAGACTGTGCAAAAGTGCTAAAATATAAGTGAGACTCGTCAAGTTGCTTGTATTATTAGTACTCACTTCATTAATCAATCCCTGGCCAGAAATATGAGACCATTTTTATAAACAATAATCTGGTTGGCAGTGTATGCTCATTTACTTAGCAAATCAAAAATGTCACTATATTCACTTTCTGTGAAGAAAAGCCAGGGAGAGAGGAAAGGAAATGGAGAAATCTTAGTAACAGGAAACAGCCCAGGCTATTCAAGTTCTCTTACTTGCTGTCTCATGGGTCCTAACACAAGTAATATGTCCCTATTTCAAAATCCACATAAATGCTTTCACTGCCAGAAAAAGGGCGAATATTGTCCAAAATTGTAGAAAGAAAATTGGGCCCTAGAAATAAAGAAGGAAATAGCAGTGGTAAATTCCCTAAGGAGCAATAAAGTTTGAAGGGGGAGTAGGGAGGTGGGCTGGGTATTGTTTTTTGTTGTGCTTTTTTTTCCCCCAGAACCTAGGGTCCTAACTCTAGTAATCTACATATTCCTCTCCCCAAAATAATGAACCACACTTTAGCTATAAGGCTGAGAATACTATCTTCCTAAATGATTCCCTATCATGGCTTCCACAGGTCCACTTTTTTGTTAGCACACTCCTTTTTCAATATGCCCAAATCCCCTTGTAAACCAAATGGGTTCAGATCCCTTATGCAAAACTTGGGCTACCATTCCCTGATCCCTGATAGTATTCAGACCCTGTGGCTGCCCACCCAATATTTAAAACTACAAAGGCATATTCTGAGTAAAGTTCTCTTTAGTGATTTTACATACAATTTAGCATGCCATCAATTATTGTTTAAAAATGCATGTTACTATCATAAGAACTATTTGTATAAGAAATATTAAGAATTAGAAAATGTATCTGTTCTGATTTGGAAATTAAAGAATATTTTCTCTTGCCAGATTCTGAAAAGTTAAGAGTTAAGTCAATAGAAAAGACAAGAGAATAAATAGGACTAATCTGAAAAAAAAATACTTGACAGACCTTAATTTTTATCTGAATAGACCAAGCTTTTACAACCTATTAACAAGGGGTAAGAGAACTCAATCACTCCTCTCACTAGCCTCAATAAAAATATAAGCCCCTGCAGGCCTCCTGCCTTGAAAGGTCATGGTTTAAAGATTTTTGTAATTACTAAGGACATTTTAATGAATTTTTGAGAGCTTTGTCCCACAAATTTCATGATGTATTGGGACTAGCATTGGCCAATGAAGATCTTTTCTCTTTCTCTTCCTGAGAGAGTAGGAGAGATACAAGATTCTTCTTGTTCTGGAGAATACCTGAATTGTAACTAATCAAATAATAATTTAACAGAGTTTATTTTTAATAGATAAATTGGTAAAAAATTGTTATCTGAGTTGAAATGAACCATACAACTTGGTATTGAAAAATTTATCTAAAGTGTATCCTAATTTCCACTCCCTTTGGAGATGAGTAACAGAGTTGTACAGAAACACATGACAATTCCTTTTGTAGTGGGATACAGGACTCTATGAAACCTAGAGATCCCAATTTCTAAGGGATCCTTAAACTTTGGATGTTAAAACCAAAGAATCTAGATGTGAGAAACAGCTCTGTCTCTGACCTCAGGAATGTAGTGTGGCCAGAGCACACTGACTCTGGTACATTCAAGAGATGGTTCCATATATGGTGTAACACTGATGAGCATGCCAGGGTCTTCAAGGAACAAAGATGACATGCATATTCCATGTCTGAAATATGAACCCCTGGTATATCAGCAGGATGTGTGCTGCATACCTCAATGATAGTCCTCCTTCCTCCTCCCTAATTTTTTTTTGGTAATCTCCTCACTTGGCACATAGTCTTCTTTGTTTATAAACATATATAAGCCCAACTATTTCCTCCCTTGAACATATAATCCTCTCTCCTAATAAATTTCTCTATTTCATAAGATTTGCTGTGAGCCTCCAAAACTTTGGGTGTCAGCCCTCTCGAACCAGATTGGATTTCCTCCTAGAACATTTTGGTGCCGAAACTGTGGAATCGCCATCAGGTAAGGTGGACTGGTCACTTGGCTCCTGGACTTCCAGGGTGGGGGGGTGCACTCTGCTTTCTCCTCTGTCAGGAGCCTCAGTCAAGTTGGGTGGGCACCCATGGTCTGGGGTTGGTCTTGCCAGGCTACATTCAGATTTTTGTTTCTCCATGGTAAAGAAGTGTCCTGACTTGGGAAACACCTTTCTCTTTTTTTTCAGCACCTACTTGGACACAGATGTGGCTGCCTCTTGGTGGTCTAGTCCAACCTACCATGATATGGCACAAGGAGAAAGCATTCCATGTGACTTCCCCCTTAGGGGTATCCTTAAAAACTGGAATAAATTAGACTTAAGCAATTTGAAAAAGAAATGAATGGTTTTCTATTGTAACACAGAATATACATTTTAGGGTATCTGGAGAAATGGCCTATGAAGAGTACTTTAAACTATAATATCATCCTTAAATTGGACCTATTCTATAAGAGAGAGGGGAAATGGAAGGAAGTCCCTCACATTTTAACGTTTATGTCTCTAAGTCAAGACTCCGGAGTTAAAGGACTCCTGTCGTCTGTGTCTTGCCACCCCCCTTATGACGCCTAATAGAAGCAATTCTCCTTATCCTGATATTCTTGCTGATCTGGCATTCCAAAGTCCCATTACACCACCAAATAGGGGAGAGCAGAATCTTCTTCTCCTTCAAAACCATTGCTCTCCTCTATCTTGGCTTCTTGCCTTCTCCTTCAGCCTTCATCCCCTTGCCCTATACTCTTTTCCATAATTTTTTATCTACATTCATAATTGAAGGAAATTATAAATGTTAAAGGTTAGTGAAAATAAAGATGTCAAGTTTAGAGACCTTCAGAAATCTCTCTATGCACACCCTAGATTGCTAGATTGTGAAAAAAAAAAGTTTAGGTTACTCAGATGAAATCTTTAAAATAGTCTCTTAAAACATTTCCAAGCTCTATTTACATATAACTAGTTTTCAAATTAAGCAGTAGGAAGCTTAGTGGATATAGTTCTAGGCCTGAAATCAAGAAGACTCAAGTTCATATCGGGCCTCAAATACTTACTTGCTATGTTACCCTGTATAAGTCACTTAACCTCTCTATTTACCTTAATCCATTGGAGAAGGAAATGGCAAACCATTCAAGTAACTTTATCATGAAAATCTCATATTATCATTAATTAATTATTAATATTAATCGATATTAATATGGTCCATGGGCTCACAAAGAATTGGAAACAACTGAACAAGAAGTTTTCAAATTAAAATTCATTCGTATGTATTATTAGAAAATTTAACAAGTAACTATTTAGATTCCTACTCTTTATGAGACAGCTATCAGAAGTCTGCAGGATATCAACATTCTAAGATCTAGGTTCCTTCCCTTAAGGAATATATAATAAACAAGTCCCCAGAGGACTTACATTTGGCACCACTTTATTTAATCACTACTTTGTAGCATTAATCATTTTGATGTATAATTGTATAAGTGACAACACTGTATTATTTTAAACATAATCCATACATAATTTATATTTTTCACTGATTCATACTAACCTTTCTCCCAAATAAATGGCTCAATGAAAGTTTAAATGACCTGGAAACATGAGAGTTTCCTATTTTTGTAAAGTATTTAAAATGCAGCTATTCAGACATACATGCTTTAGATAAAGATCATACTCTGTAAGAAAAGAGTTCACATAATCACCATCTGTTTCATGAAAGTTTAGGTTTCATCTACTTATGAACAATATTAACTCCCTGAATCATACAAATTTTCTTACTTGAATCAAGGCAATATAATACAAATAAATACACATGCATACACTTATATACTTTATATATATATCCTTTAGTTGATTATGGTTTACAGGGGGTTCACTGGAGACTTATAAAAAAGATGTTATTAAATAAATTCTTATGTGGATAACATGTGAGCAGTGAAACCAGCTCTCAAGAATCTGTAACTGTTTTTGAATCTTAATGATAAGAATTATAAATTCAGTAAAGGAAAATAATTCTATGGTTTTATTAATATGTAGGGAATTCCTCACTTTTTATACTGCAGAGAGAGAGAGATCTTCCCATTTGTTTCATCTTTTTCATAATTGTATATAAATATTCTGCATTTAGATATTTATGTTATGCTTATCTCCTAAGTTTTTTTGCAAATTTTTAACTGCTAGAGAAACACTGCTGGACACTGCTGAGATTACCCCAAGGAAATAAGAAATGTTTACCTGGCTATTTCAGTCCTGATCTACATACTCATATTCTTGAGTTTATATGTAGATATAGAATTGTACATAGGATTCTTAAATTCTTTAAAAAAACATTTTTATCAACAATGTGGAAGTCATTTTGGTTTGAAGGTCAGTTAAATGAAAAATAAACAGAATATAATACTTGCCTATTTTCTTCTATCTTCTAATAAGTAATGTGTAAATTAATAATCTTTTTCACTTATTGTTCCCTCTTCTGTAGCAGTGTTCTATAGCACTATAAATGTGTGCCTGATTCCATGTTCAGAGAGCCATTCTATCAAGGGAGTGCTCCCCACAAGGGGAATAAATTGAGTGCTTGATAAATGTTTATACTGTAGTCTGACTTAAACAATATTTTTATTTTTTTCCATCACCTACACCAATGTATCCCTTCCTACCTCTCACTGAGCCATCTCCTATGACAAAAATAAGAGGAAAAAGCCCACTTAAACAAACCAGAGCATCAAAACTATTTGACACTGGTAGTATTACATAAATACTTAGAATCTCCTGCTTCTGAAAATAATGTGTCAACTGGGTTTTTGCAAATCCCAAATTTTCCCCTGCCCTCCATAGTAGTAGATTTAGAAGTAAGGTAATTAAGATGAGTAAATAAAAAATTTTGCAAAACAAATTATACCTCTAAGAACTCGCCCTGAGGGAAGTCCCAGACTGACCCTTTCAGACTGAACAAGAGATCTTAAAATACTTAGTGACCCCAGTTTATGTGGGACTAGTGGACATAGTCAAATGTCAAGTACCTTTTTTTGTCTTAGTAGTTTCTTCCATTATAATAAAGTCATCTCCCAGGTAGCCCAGCCCTTGGCTGGACCCTTGCTTTACCTAGTTCCCCAAAAGGTATGGAAGATCCCCAAGTTCTATTATTCTCACCCAGTAATACTCTTCCCAGAGTCCCAGAGCCCTTGGCTTTGTGTGGTTTTTAGGCTCTTGACTCTGTGACAATCGAATATTGAACACAATCTTTTTCCTTATTAAAGCTTTGGTTTTGCTGACTACTTTAGTAGTTTCTTTGTTTTTCCAAGTTGACAAAGGGAAGGAGACATCTTCTAATGCTGCCTTTTTTTTTTTTTTTAGTAAGTCAAGCAGACATACCAAAAATATGATTTTACAAAATTCAATATTGATTGTCTTAGTCTCATGCATTTTCACCAGAATCAATCAATAATTATTTATTAAATGCCAACTATGTTCCATATACTGTGCTAGACTTTTGGAGAGAACAGCCCTACCCCTGCAACATGCTCACATTCTAGGAGGGAAAAACAACACAGGAGCCAGTGGGGATGCAAAGAAAGAACATTCAGGCTTAGAATCAGAAAACCTATCTTGCAGTCCTGATTCTGATCCAGACTATCTCATAAGACAAATGAGGTGAAGTCAGGAAGCCTTGAGTTTAAATCTTACCTCAGATATTTACTAGCCATAAGGCTCTGAGAAAGTTACTTTAGCCTTGTTGGTCTCAGTTTCCTCCTAGGTAAGATGAGTTGGAGAAAAATTGCAAACCAGTATCTGCCAAGAAAAGCCCAAATAATGTCACAAAGAGTCACATACTATTAAAATGAATGAGTAATAACAACAGTCACTTATACTTTCAAACCTTGATCTTTTCATCTATAAAATGGGATAACTTTCATTTTACTTCTATCCTATTATTTTCTTATAAAATAAAAAAATTATTTTACATTAATTATTAGGTTACCTTTTGTGTGGAGTGAGAAATTAGTGTGTTATTATCAAGTTAGTAAAAGTTGTTAATATCTGAAGGTTGATGTTCTGCCTTCCTCTTCTTACCAAAGCTTTGCAGCTTTAAGGGAACCTGTCTGGAAATTACCGTCCTAGATAATCCAGTCCATCCCTGAGCTATTCCCCTCTTTGTATGTGTCTCCAACTTCCTGATCATTTTTTTAAAATATTGATTTGTTTGGATGTATCCATTGTGAAGCTAATCTCCAATTTCTTGAAGATGTTAATTAACTTGAATGTGTTCATTGTAAAGTCAATGTAAAACTATTCAATACTGTCTCTAACTATTGTAAAATGTTATAACCCTTTCTAGGAGACTTGATTACATTGGGCTCCAATAAAAAGGGGATTTTTCTGTGACTTATTGGGCATTGGTCTTGAGTCACGACTTGAGGTGGTTTTCTCTGTAATTCCTTGGGGTATCTGTCTTGGGTCTTATATTTGAAAGGATTGATATCCATGGTCATATATTTTTTAGTAAGTGGTAAAAGAGGGTAAACTTTGAAATTTCCAAGGCCTCTTCAATTTCCATCCTCCCCATACCTTTACTATTGTTTTAAGTTCTTTGGAAAATAAGAATTTCCTAAAACTATCATTGTGTAACCAAGATCAAACAATAAATAAAATAACCATTACCTACTAGGAAATGTTGTGTGAGTACTTTGTCATCATCACAAGTATGTAGAAAATTTAACAGTTAATATTTTAGTTTAAAATCCTAAACTACCAACGATGACTAACATATGGTTACTGCAATGAAATATTGGCAGAATGGGGATAAAAATGCTGGGCCTGCTGAAGGGGTGGCTTGTATCCCTGTATAGTTTATTTACATTATTCAAAAATAATTAAAACAAGACTATTAAAATAAGTAAGGATAAAAGCTTTCAGAGCAAAAAGAAAACAGAATTAACTGAAAATATTGAGTGTATTCAAGGTGTTAACTTGTAAAAACACAGACCACTAAAATGTTTGGAAAAAACAAATCTTTTTTTTTTATCAATATATTTAGAATATTTTCCCATTGTTACATGATTCATGGTTTTTCCCACCCTCTTCCCTCCTCTCCCCACAGCTGTCTCTGAGAGAATCACTGCCAAAGATGATTCTCCCCAAAGAGGAACAGAACTTGGCGGTCTTATATACCTTTGAGGGGGTAACAAGGGCAGAGAAGAATGATTGACTAGCTCTATATTGGCTACAAGGAAGGGAATAGCCCAGGGCATAACTGGACCGGAAGAAGCTGATGCTTTGCACTAGCTACAAAAAGAGGTTTCCAACCAGGGGTTGGACTACCAGAGGTTGATTTTGAAAATTTTTTAAAATTTAGGCTGAATTATCTCCTAATATTATCTAAACCGGGATCATTAAGTACTTCAAAGTCTATTGTTCAATTCAGAGATAGGGTCAGTCAAATCACTGAGCAACTCACTTCTAAGTCTCAAGATGAGACTTGAAAAAGAGAGAGTTAGACCAGATGACTGCTGAGATTCCTCTCAATTCTAAATTATTATTCTGTGGGAAGCCGTTCTATGTATTAAAGCCTTTGGAGAAATAGGATNCTAGTTGTTCTCATTTTCTTTCTCCTGCTTTAACCATCCTATGCCACCACGCCGCTCTGGACCCCAAAAAATCATATAGAGGGATGGCCCCCTATATTATTCTATATAACTTATCTGTGTGTTTATTTTAAAATGAGAAGAGTTGTACTAGGTGATCTATAATGACCCCTTCCATCTCTAATATACAAAACACTCAACAATCAGATTCAACTCTAGACAGACAGTTGTGTTATATTGTTGTGGTCATAAGATAAGAGGAAAAAAAGCTGTGTCAAACATTTACATTTAAAAGTGGGTTCCTAAGCATATTGCAGAGTAAGAAGGAATTCAGATTTCTCTCATACTATCTCTGACTTACTTATCTATTTTTCAGCAACTGGCATATATAACAATTATATTCTGGCACAGCTAATCTCTTAAATTAACAAACAAATTTATGTCATACAAAGATTAGATTTGTTTTTAACTATTTATTATAGGTTGTTCATAGAAGTTAAGGGTGCTAGGACATTTTTGAAAGTTTTTTTTCAACAAGGGTTGAATCAAAGGAATTATGACAGTTAAAACATTGTAAGACAGGTCAGAACATTGAAACATATCCCCATTTTTTGCCTTAAACTGGGATATTATTATTTAAGGCTTTTCATTTGCCTTTTTTGTTGTGGTTAAAATATTTAGGACTCCCTTGAAGAATTAAGATTTTCAGTCATGTTGGAATCTTGGAAGAATTTTTAAAAATTAATTTCAATAAATAGATCTATTTTTTAAACTAATCCATCAGTCAGCAAAATTGTTTAATAAGTAAAAATAAGTTTTAGTAATAAGTTTGTTAACTTAGCATAATTTCTTTTTAAGTCCCCATTTTGTGACTTTTCAGAGCAAGTTATTTTTCAGTGATAGAATAAGAAGTTAATTGGTCTGATATAGTAAAAAAGTGTGTTCTTAGAACATCTAAAAGCACATTAAGACCCTATCACAAAACAGATTATGAAGAAAAAAGTATTATAAGCAACTTTATCAGGAATTTATATAGTGACTACCACAATCAAATTGAGTGCTGAACAATTCAGGAGTGCACATATTTTAAGTATAAAACAAAAACAAAAACCACAGAAGTCCCTGGCATATTTCTAAGACTGGAATTAGATTTGGGACCTTCTTAGCCCAATCCACCCCAGTGCTGGTTCATTGAGACATACTAGACAAACAGCTCCAACAAACATGCATGTCTTCTGGGCAGAAAGGGGATCTTGCTGAGAATATAAAGTGAAAGATTGTGGGGAAAACTAAAATTCTTAGGAAACTTTTGCCCATAATAAAGGTTAAGTGCGTTGAGAAGTTTTAAATCTAAATAGTGTTGCATAGTAATTAAGGGTCAGGGTACACTAGTACTTTGCATAGTTATCCACCCTTCTTTAAGATAGATGGATTCTAAGGTCCCTTTTTAAATATAAACCTTATCTGTCCTATGATTTCAGTCCTATGTTCAGCACTAGGATTCTCACCTTAGATAGTTGATTGGGTATCTCGAGGTAGGAGGAGAGGTAGGAATAGATGAGTCACCACACCCACAGAATCACATTAAAATCCTAAAATATCTATTCTTCTAAGTATTTAGGAGTGGTCATCAGTTGAAACTTTGAAAACTGAAAATCTCATTACTTTCTCCTCCCAGTTAACAGTCTCCTAAATCTTTTTAATAGCTCCTTTCCTGGATATTTCAGTTGTTCTTATAACATTTTAATTTGTATCATACTTATGTATATGAATGTCTTATTTCTCCCTAGCCCAAAAATCATTGAGGTAAAAAAACAAAACAAAACTGCCTTTTTCACTTTTTCATATATAACACTTTAGCATTGTAGGTGCCTTGTAAATGCTTTTTTCAAATTGAACTTAAAACTATTTCATGTCTGTCTATGAAATTTTCTACAAATTCTAAAGAATGAATTTTAATAGACTTTTCTTCTTATATAGAGCACCAAAAAGCAAATGCTTTCATTAAAAGAAAATGGAGAAAATGCTCCTTAGGAAAGAACTATGTTCAGCAACGACCATTCATTATGTGCCTACTATGTGCCAAGCATTCTAGTTATTTTTCTGAGAGACTTCTCAGGGACCTATTGGTACTTTCCAGTTAGAAAAATTAAAGAGTTTATTAGGCATGCGTAATGTTGCAAACCCAAGCTACATCCGCGCCAATTAGAACAGACTAATACTTAAAAGAATTCAGCCAATCAGTAATCAAACTTGTGACTCGTTTCAACCAATCAATGGCCAAGATTGGCACGTGACCACAAACAGCCAATAATTAGGCGGTCTTGCCCCTCCCCGAGGTGGTGGTGGTTGTGGTGGTTTGCAAGTTTCGAAGAAGCTTCTCCTTTGCTTTAAATTCTTTCCTGGTCCTGTTTGTCAATAGTTTTCAGCGGGGCATGTATAGGGTTCACCTGGGAGGAAGGGGAGACAGGGAGGAATGGATTGGGAAACGATTTCTATTTTTAGAGAAGTTTTAATTATTTAAGTCATGCAAAACAATCAGCAAATAAGTTTACATTAGTATTTTTATAAAAAAATTCTGAAGCAATGTGAAGTTTGCTCTAAGAGTGTTCTATTTTGTGTATTACTGTGTTAACCAAGTTTACCTTTAGGCAAAAAAAAAACCAAAAAACTTAGGTTTGTTATGGTAGAGATATTTTATAAGTTGGGTCTCTGCAAGGTATGGTTAGTATGCTGTTTTAGCAAGTGTTGAACTCAGGGTAGCAATTTCAATATTTTACCCAGGAAGAGACCATATATAGTAATGTCCAGACTAGCTTCTTTTTATGTAGCATTTTGTGTTTTTAAATTTGAAAATGACAGGAAGAACAGGGTGCAGGAAAACCATTTACCCACAGCATCCACAGTTTTTTGGGCTTGGGGTGGGGGGGAAGAGTGGTGGTGGTGGTGGTGGTGGTGGCGGCGGGTGGTGTGGGAGGCTGGTAGGGCGTGGTGTGTGGGGGGGGAGAGGGAGTGTAGTGGGGACACGTTTCTTCAGCTTAGTGCAACTTAGGCCACTGTCTTCACTTGAATTTGAATATGTTTACTTTGATTTTAAAAAATTCCTTGGAGTGGTGTGTTTCTGGTCCAGAGAGACCAGATGCTTTCATTACTCATAATTTTAAAAACTTGTGTAGCAGCAACAGTAAACTCAATGAGGATTTATGAATAGCAGCTAGGCTCAATGCAGAGCTTAAGGAGAAGGAGTGGTGGGGAATGCAGCTGCTTCTGTTGTTTTAGAACCGTCTGCCTTGTCTACTTAGTAAATGTATACACAATCTTAACTCACTCGTATGACAAAATGGAGGAAAAGAATGCATTTTACCTAACTTGTAAGATTAGAATTTAGGACTTGTTTAGTTTTGTAGTTCTATTTGTATGTGCTGTGCAGAACTCATATTGTTCATCTAGTTGTAGAAATTGCTATGTATAACTTTATATTTCTCATTAAAAAAAACAAATTTATTTATAATAGCTAAAATAATTTTCTCAGAATAGCTCAAATAGCCCACAAGTATCTGTTGCCTTTTAGTGGAGGTAAAATTAAGAAGCAAAAAAATGTGTTTCACTTGAGAAGGTGGGCTAAAAAATTATGGTATAATATCTGAGCAGGAAAAAGATTTAAGTTTTGTTTGAAATTTCCTTGATCTTTGAGGGCCCCTGGCTATGTCAGAAACTAAGCTTGAGAATTTGGAATCTTAATCTAAATTCTTAAGAGTAGTAAGAAAATGGTAAATAGTCATTGCTATTAGAAGTAGGAAAATATTTGTGCTCCGAAAGCTTACCCCCATCCCAAAAGAAATATTGAGTGAGGGTGTGGAGGGCATATTGATTGTGGGAAAACCAAGTGGGCATAACTAAGGAAAGGCGGGGTATAAGGGACCGAAAGAACAATCATACTTGCCTTTGTTTACTTTTTGTAGTTAAGTAAAAATTTCCATAAAAAAATATTCAATGGAATCGTGAATATAATTAATTTTTGTCTGTGTGTTGAATGGGGAGAGTTCTACAAAGCCTTGGGATTGAAAGGTTTTTTTGAAGAAAGGAAAAAAATAGCATATTAGCATAGGAAAACTGAACTGAGAATATAGTATTTGAATATGTATGCATCTATTCAGATATCTATGCAGATCTTTAGATAAAGAATATCTTCTGAGCCAATAAGAATTAAGGTACTATTATAAAGATATGGATGCAGAGATGAATAAAACCTTGTCCTTGCTTTTAAAAAAATCCCTAATTATAAGACCATACAACTATAAAGACAATAAAGGAACCAGTAGAGTTTAAAGTGTTATGTATAGGAAGTCACAAGAGGGAAAGATCACTTCCATTCAAGGCAAATGAGGGAAGAATTTTGTAAATAAAGCATAATGTAAGCTGGATCTCAAAGGATATACTTATTTCCACAATTAAGACTGTAAATTATGAATTTTATTCCAAGTCCTATATAATTACATTTAGGAGGAATCAGATTGGAAAGGTAGTGTGCCAGTTTGTGAGGAATGTGTGATTAAGGAGAATGTCAAGAAGGAGGGGAACTGACGTAACTGCCTCAAAGTTTAGAAAATTTTCTAGCTTTGGCATGAAGGATGAATAGTAGAGGAGGAGAGTTCAGAAATTCTGTTTTACAGGTTTTTGCTAAACTATCCAACTGCTTCCTATACTTTTTTTTTGTTTGCTTCTCCATTTCTTTGTATATTACCTATTAAGTCATCAGATATTATAGAGTTCAGATTATATCTGACAAATAATATTTTAAGTTGAAATGTTTTGACTAAACAAATTTAATTTTAGGCAATTGAAGCAATCTAGAGTTCAACATCCATCTTTTTACTTTAAACTATCTGCATCTAATGTTATTGTTGTTTAGTCTTTGCAATCTTATTTGACTCTGTGAGACCCATTTGGAATTTTCTTGGTAAAGATCTTCCAAATGATTTGCCATTTCTTTCTCCATCTCATTTTATATATGAGGAAAATGAGGCAAATAGGATTGCGATACGCCTGATTCACATAATATCAGAGAACAGATTCAAACTCTGGGAGATGAGTCTTTTAGACTTACGGTTCAGCACTTTAGATCCACTGTGCCATTTACCTGTCCCAGTTCATCTATTAGTTTTTTCTGAAGTTTATAATGTTAAGTTGTGGTTTTCTTAAGTACATAATGTTTTATTTAATGCTTTTTGGTTTTATGTTTTAACTAAAACTCTTAATAGTTTTGTTAAAGCTTCCTTTCATGAAACATGGGGATAAAAGAAGTTACTCTGAAAAGAAAAGGAAGATGGAGACAAATTAAACTTGAGCTATTCCCCTATAACCACATTTAATTGACTGATCCATGATTTACTGATAAATTCTATTAAATCATTATCAATCCTGTTAAAAAAGTAAACATTAAGCTTTCACATTCTACAAGACACTTGTGAATACTGGAAATACAAAGACCAAAATCCGTCTCTCTCTTTTCAAGAGTCTTAGGTCTAATTTGGGCAATAACACATATATAAAAACAAAAATGAAAGTTGGAGTGAATATTAAGGCTTGTACTGCTCCTCCCCATTCATTAAACAAGTACCTATCCTGTATAAGGTATTGGACTTTTGCCTTCTGAGCTTTTATCTGTGAGATGTTTCAGGTGTTGGCCTGTACAGGTTTAGAATTTTTGGGAAGCTTCTATCAGCTAGGTGGAAGGCATAGGAGAAGCATGAAGTGGTACGTATCATGGGTGGAAAGCACAGTTTTTGCAATTAAATTTTGCAATATTTTCTAAATAGTGAAAAACACAGGGTCTCCTCTCCATTGCTGCCCAAGCCCCTCCCCCCTTAATATTAGAGGATATGGGATGAAGGTCTCATATACTGACACTACTTCAAGCTAAGATAAGGTGTAGAGATGTTCATAGTTGAGGTTGTGATGGGCTCAAAACAGAGGGTGGAGAGTGGTTGGAGGTGAGATTATGGTAGTTGTCTCTGTGTGGGATGAGATTAAGTGTGTAATTCTCAAGAGTAATATTTGGTTTGTAACCCCAATATTATCAGGACCCCAGCAAGAGCCAGGGGCTTAGAATGAAACTGCCCCCCTATTTCCCATAAAACTTATAGCTTTTTAAATCTATTTTCAAAACCTTGAGTAGAAGCTTATCTTTAGCCTGGGAAGGATCCCACCTTCAAGAAAGGGGTGAGATAACAAGCAGAAGGAAGGGAGAAAGCAGAACAATAGGTAACTTTCTTAAAAATATGATGTTATCTGCGAAATGTTAACTTCTAACTATCCCAGGCCTGGAAACCACCTGACAAATTATGGGTTTTGATAAACTGGAGATGGGGGATTGGGGGCACATAATGTTGAAAATCACCCGTTTAAGACTGTCACAGGCTATCCCCACAATGGCTTGGACGAGAGGTGGAGAAACTTGCATTGATACTACTATAAAAAGTCTGTTCTTATATTTGCTGTCCAGAACCATGGGATGTCCCCTTTTAAAAAGCTACAACAAACTTGCTTTTTTTTTTTTTTTACTTCAGTCCTGGACTACAGAAATTAATTGAGTAAGTGAGTAGGGGTCCATTGTTCAAGAACCCCATCCCACACACTGGAATTTAATGGAATATTAGTGGGAAGAAATAAAATCAATGAGAATATTCAGGAGGCAAGATAAAAAAAAATCAACAGGAAGAATAGGCCATTAGAGGAATTAGGAAAAGGTTTTGTCTTATTATCTTGATTCTCAGAGGTGTAATTTCATAGGTAACCTCTCATGTCCTAAATACTTTTTAGAGGTAACCCAGAAGTGTTGAGTCTCCAGCACTTCCCAACTCTAATAGTGGGTGCTCACAAGATGATAGGGATCCAAGTGAGAGCCTTCAGGATAACCTTGGCAGAATGGATTAGACTTGCCCCACTCCTGATGAACAGGCAAGCTGTGAACATCTCACTTCCTGTTTAACCTTGCTCTTGCCAGAAAAAACTGTTGTCTCCAGTCCTCTGAGTTGTCTATAGGTTGGTGATCTCCAGTGGAAAGATTGGCTGTGAAAATTACACAAGGACAAAGGATTATTTCCCAGAGAGGGACCCGTTGAAGATGGATTATATAGTATATGGGAAAAGTGATATTGTAGAATAAGTCTTGCCACAAGGGTTTTACAAATGGAGTTTCCAGGGTCAGCTTAAGGTTTGCTTTTGCTCGGCCCTGAAAGAATAATGTCTAGTTCTGGGTTTTACAGGAGCTAATGCAAATGGGTGGCTTTCCCAATGCCCAAATGATCTCGAGGGACTTGAAGTTGCTTGCATTCTCATCTTACCACATGCTTCCAGGGAGGCAGGAAGCAGCTGTAAATGACACCTTTTCCCCCAAGCAGAGCCAACAAGAGGAAAAACTTTAAAAGTGTCGCCCTCTCTGTCACATGGAGATATATGTGCTTAGGAGAAGCGGGGTCTAGAGGGACAAAAAGAAGAAAAATAAAACCAGAAACCCCCATTGTTTATGATCTAGCTATTCACAGAGCAAAAGATTATTAATTACTGCTGGTAATAGATAGCTACTAGACAATAAAAATCAAAATTCCAAGGATTGTCCAGGGAAGTTCGGGGGGGGCATTATACTTTCACCCTATGGTTATGGGGGCCTATTTGGCATTTTCCTGAAGGGGAACTTGGGATCTTAAACAGGTTCACAGGAATATGATGGTGAAAGGTCAGCACAATCTTCGGGCAAAAATGGTTTAAGACAAGAAATTTGTGTCTAATTTGACTGCAATTGGGGTTGCAAACAGGAACAGGCCCTTCCATTTAGCATGGAGTTGGCTGGCAAGGTTCTCATTTCTCTAGGTCTTCTGATAGGCAAAATTTCCTAACTTCACCTTCAGAATCACTTCTTCTTAGTCTAGTTTGGGAACGAGTTGGTTGGCAATTGTGTTGGGCACGTGGACAGTCCCAACCTGTTGGGCAAAACTTGTGAGTGCATTAGTCTCAGGGCCTACAAGGGAGTCAACAGAAAAGGCTTACTGTACATAAGCTCAAAGGGACAGAGTTCATGTCTTGACTTCGAGGGTTATGTGTGCCTTCGATAATAGGAAGTTCTCTTGCTTTTAGTGTGTTCTTAGTTTCTTTGCAGATTTTAATGAGAATCCTTTTAAAAGTGTGGTTCATTTTCTCAAATGTTACGATTAAAATTCCTTAGGGACTGTATGTTATTTTATAATTGTTTATGTAAAAGTTAGAGAAAGAGACAAAGATCATGAGGCCGCCCTAACTAAAAAAACCTGCCTGCACTCTTCCTCAATTCCAGCTCTCAACCAAGATTCAAGCAGAACATTAAATGCTTCAGAGAAGGGAGCAAATCTTGTGTCTAGCCAGGGAGAGTCCCAAGTGAAAGAGAATGCACTATTGCTCCATATCTTTATTTCTGAGGCCAATGACATCACTTCTGTGTCTCTCTTTGATCAGCCAAGCTTAATTTCTGTCCCAAGTCTGACTTCCAGACACATCACCCATCACATGGGGTCATCCACCAGCCCCTTCCAGAAGTCATGTCTCCAAGTATCCACATGGCACTTCAGTCACATGACTCACCAGCATCCTGACTCCATATGCATGTCTGGGTAAGGGGTTATATTTTATATTAATTCCAGACAAAATCTTACCTGAGGACTGGGGGTGACAGGCTGAATGAAGATGGTATTCTGTACCTCAACTCTTGCTCCCTTGTTGGATTACTTGGGAAGTGAAGACAGTTGCATGGTCACTGTAGAGCAACAGTCAGCAACCTTTTTGGCCGTGAGAGCCATAAATGCCTGCGGAAGGAGGAGGATGCAGGCAGAAGGCGCTGGAATATGGGGTGGGGGCTGAAGGGCCCCCTGGGGCACATCCTGGGGCTCTGCCCGGACTGGCAGGTTGGGAGGTGGAGCCAGATATGGCTCAAGAGCCATAAGTTGCTGACCCCTGCTCTAGAGAGACCAAACATTGGGATTATTTCTTTCTGGAGGGCTTTTGCCCTGGGCCTCCCCCCAGGGGCTAGGGAATGGCTTCAACCAACCTAGTGAAAGTATCTACAGACAAGGGGGGATTTAAAAGCCCCTGTGTGGTGGTAGCCTGGTAAAGTCAACTTGCCAGTCTTCCCCTAGAAGGTAGCCTTTCCTCTGGACTGGCTTCAGAAGAGGTGGTGGTCTCAGACCCTCTTTTGCATTTGTGTATGCTCAGACCACACAGCTTCTGCAGACACATTTGGTGGTGTCCATAACCCTTTTTCCTATAAATAGAGGTCTGATTAGACTAGTGAGTGCCTGGTGGCCTAGGTGTGTGATATGGTGAAATCTTATTACTATTTTCCACTGGAGACTTTTAGGGATAAAGAGCTTCCTTATTTTTCACTAACTCCCTCCTCCTTTCCTCTCCTCAGAATATTTAGAATCTAGCTCTTCAGTGTTAAAAGGCCAGAGTTGGAGGGAACTAGGATTTTAGTAGTCCTGCCTTCCTGTTGCCTAGGCTTCTTTTCATTCCCCGCTTTGATGTCCTTTGTAATATTAAGACTACCAGTTCCAGTGGCTTGGTGACTGCTTATAAAAGCTGCATGATGTTGGTGCCATATTTCATTGGGGAGAATTCATTGAGGTTAAAGCCCTCTCTTCTTCCAAGCAGTTCTGTGGGCATGCAGAATGTGAAATCCATACTTGGAGTCTGTATAGACATGGAGTCTTTTCCCCTCTGCCTGCTCTAAGACTCTACTCTATTTCTTGTTAGATTTGATATGATTCAAGGCTGGAAACAGCTGCTTTCAAGCGTAAGATGATCCAAAAGAAGTAAGGAAAACAATCCCAAGTGCTTTCATCGACTTTGGCAGAGAATTCCACACTTTAAGAATTTCATTTTCAGAACTAACCGTGCTGTCCTTTACCATCCCTTCTATCTTCTCAAGTATTTCACATAGATTATAGAATTTTTTTTTTCCAGATAGAGAATATCAGCTTTGGGTGTTGATGGTGAGGTATTTGTTACCTCCTTCTTGAATGTTTCCTAGGAAGGAGGTTTCCTTCATTGTTGGCTTACAAGACAAATATTTTTATTAAATTACTTGGACTAGTGGGTTATATGGGTATTTTGGTTTTAGCATGTAGTTTTCGAATATGCCTGCTAGTGGCATTAAGATAATAATGAGTGTGAAGTATAGGATTGAGGCTATCTGGCCAATGATGATGATGGTTGTTCTACTGGTTGGCCCTGGATTCAGGTTAGAGCAAGGAGGGTAAGTGTTAATGTTCAGAATAATACTTGTGAAATGGGTCAGAACATTAGGCTTCGAATGGGATAATTAGAAGCATGTAATGCAAGGATGCAAGAGAAGCACTAGGATGGATGTTAGGAGGGCTAGAACTCCTTCTAGTTTGTTGGGAATTGATTGGAGGGTTGTGTAGGTGAATAGGAAGTATCATTCTAATTTAATATTTGGAGGGGTATTGAGTTAGTTGGTTGATGTGAAGTTGTCTTGGTCGCCTAGTGTATCTGGGGAGAATATTGCTAGTGAGAGCAATACTAGTTATGTATCAAACTGTTGTAAAGTGTTTTAATGATGTCTCCATCAGAGAGGGCTTACCATGTTTTGCTATATACAGTGAAATTTGAAAACTGGCAACTGTCAGATAATTTGTTCTAGAAAGATAGCAAAAACTAATATACTGGGAATGATATTTAATTAATTTCCCTTCAAAAAAATTCTCTTTCAGTTTCACCAGTTTGGCAACACTTTTGTGGTTCATGTTGTAAAAATTAAATTAGGTTTTGACTCAATATGAAAGTTATAAAAGTGGTCAACATTTATAAAATATTAGCCACTAAGTCAAATGACTGTTAGCAGCTTTTATTTTACAACAAGGTAGAGATATTGAAAGTGGGGAATGTAGGAGACAGAGCCTTGTCTAGCCTACCACCCTAAGTGTTGCTCCCATGAAGTCCAGCTCAGGCCTTGGCAGGGGCTCCGTCAAGTCCCAATCTCCACGTGGAAGTCCCAGTTGTCTCTTCAGCCAGAAATCCACCGACACAGCCTCTTCCTTCAGCCCAAATCACTCATCCAGCAAGTCTCTCCAGCATAGAAAGCTCTAGTTTTCCAAGACTCTTTTTCCAGCCTGGTTCATTGACACAGAGTGAATGAATGAATTGCCCTGGCTGGCCTCTTTAAAGCAATTTTCTTGGATGTTACTTCTTTTTATCCCTCAACTTCACAGAAACCAATCACCACCTCCCAATTTGCATAGCACTATCCAGGGAATGGCAGTAGACTTTGGAGGTGTGAGCTTTCTCCAGTAAGTAACTCCTGAACTCTTTTACTTAATGGTTAGCTAGGTGCTAAACAGGAGTACTTTAAGTTCTTGATTTGATTAATTAAAAATAGACAAAGGGATAGTTAATTTTATTTTCACAATACCCCCTGTTATTCTGTTGGGAAACAAGCATGATGAAATCTCCCAGATTTATATGCCTACTCTCCCCAATGAATCATTTCACATAACTAGCTTATACCTCTAAAGATCTTCTAGCTATAAAGGTGCATACAATATTGTACTTTCAAAGAGTAAATTACAATAATTGGAGATAAGAGGAAAATAAAAGAAATACAGCAAGGCGCATTGACAAAAAGCCAATTAGGGGGCAATCCCCTTTGGCATAAGAGTTTACATTCAGAATAAATGTGTTCAACCCTATTCATTTCAGTTGACTACATCCCAAAGTTCATTCTGGATCTTCTCATGCAGTGTAGGCTTCTTTATGGCACCTTCTCCAAACAGTTCACTTTCTTGATTTGAGGAGTTAGAAAGCTTCTTTTCCTGAAATTTCTCTCAAAATTTTTTATATCTTGGATTTTAGAAAAATGATACAATGTCAAAGTGCCATCTGACACTTGATGTGGGATTGTAATAATGGCTATATTTGAGAGAGAGAGGTTGGCAAGGAGTGACAGACCAGATGTGAATGCCTGTGGGCTTCACTCTCAATGGCCACTATTACTACGACAAACTGAGGGGTGTAATCTCTGAAATGGTGGCTTATCCCGAGATGAAAGCCTGCAATGATGGCTAGAGGGAAGGCTTGGCTAACATGAGGTGGGTGTAAGCCCTGTCCAACTGGGCACAGGCCTCTGGACAGAATCCACCCCACTTTGGCACCATAGGGCATCTAGCTCAAATGGAGTCTGAGCTGAGCAATTTGCTCAAAGACCCTTGTCCCCTCTTTGTTCCGTGAAAGACTTCTCTTAAGATTTGACTATGAATGTTTTATAAAAGGTTGAATAGGGTACCTGGAAGGGGGAGGATAGAGGTGATCAAGGGGAACCCTAAGCCCAATGGTCCTTCTCCCTTGAGGAAAGCAAAATGGCTGAACCTCAAGTGGTTCTCCTTCCCATCCCCTTAAACTTATTCCTGTCCTATGATTCCAAGCTATAGAAACTAAGGTAGGGTCCCTTTGTGAGGCAAGGTATGGGTTGGGTCTTAGGGGTCCAGGCACAGAGAGTCCCAGACTCCATAAATCAGGAGATTTCTTAACTCTTTTGGATGTTAATGGATGTTGTCAGGAACAACAGGCTTTGGGATCATTAGTCCAAGAACCCCTTTGGTTATGGCTCTCGAATTGTTTTCTGAGAGAGCTTCTCCACCTCCTCTCCTCTGGAGCTCTCCAATCAGAAGCTCCTCTGTCTAGATCTCTTTATCATCTCTGATAATCTGATAAGGACAGTTTAGTTGATAAGGAAATTAGGACAGAACAAAGGAGTTGTCTTTTACCTCATGCTTCCAGCTCTGGCTCCAGGAGCATGGAGTTTATTATTATATATATTTCAAGACTCATTTCACACAAAAGAATCCCCCCCCCCAAAAAAAAACTTCGCATTTGTGCAGAAACACAAATTATGTCACATCAAAGCACAATAAAGTTATAGTTTTACAAAGAATTTTCTTACAAAGATAATGCCGGATGAGAAGCAGTCTCAAGGTTAAAAATGAGCCTCACTTTATCTAAAAGTTATTTTGCCTGAGCTTAGCCCCGGGTTCCTTTGCAGTCTGCAGACCCCCAGGGCAAGGGGCCAAATATTCCACCAACTACAAGTTTTCGGCCTGCCTGGAAAAAGGCATCTGAGTGCATTTCCTCCCTTTGATTCACCTCAGCAGTACAAACACTGGACCCACTTCTTGGAGAATTTGCATCAAGAAGACGAAGTGGATGTGTAGCGGGCATTGCCAATCCACAGGAGGTGTGCAGACCTCAGTCATCCATACAAGCTCTCCTTTTCCCCACAAGCAGGACCTCAGGGTGGTTCCTGTGAACAAAGTTCTCCCTGACAATCCCAGGATGATGCATGCCTTGTCTGTCTTGGCCTCTCCCATAGCAAACACAGGCCATGGAGAGCCAACCCCCACCCACCTATCCCAGCACCCCCCCCCCCCCCCCCGCATGACTCGGGTCCTGTGATGTCAGGGAAATGCATTCCACAGGTGAAAGTGAAAAATGTCCTCAGGCATAGTGGAGAGGAGGAGAAGAGGAGGGGAGCAGCCCCCTCTGACCCTAGTGCCATAGCTTAGCCAACATGGGGGGGGGGGGGCTATGTGAGAACCTCTAATACACATTTTCTCTTCTCATTTACAAAGAGGGAGAATGGTTTGTCAGACGGTGCTAGAGCTAGAGTTAGTGAATTTGGATCTCAATGTGTTGAAGGCTGTAAGAGCTTGGAATCTGGGCCAGGAGTGATCTCATACAGTGGCTTTATTGTTTTGCCAAAGTTGGGGATCCAGATTTTGTAAAATCCAGCCATTCAGAAAAAGGTTCTGAGTTGGTTTTTTTTTGTGCCAAGGGCAGGAATAGAAGGGATGGTTTTATTTCCTATCAGTGGTTAGAGATTGAGAAGTGAGTGTTAACTCATGGCCAAGATATTTCAATTGTTGGAAGATCTGGGCCTTTTTCATGGAAACTTTGTACTCTTTTTCCCCCAAGGAAGTTGAATGGCTTAGCAAATAAATGTCCTGAATTTGTGTAGAAACAGAGAGAATATTATAGTAAAATTTCTTGACATGTTATCTATAATCTTAACCCAGGCTGAAATTTAAAGTGGTCATACAAGTCTGGAGTCATTTAGAAGTTTGTATCAGTGAACTTTGATGACAATTGAATGCATTTGAATGAGCATTCAATTTAGTGAAAATAAAATTTTATTAATCCCTGGTCTGTCCGGATTTGCTTACTCAAGTCTTTTCCTTTCGATTTCCTCAGATCTATCTTCTCTTCTTTGGGAAAGGGAAGATTTGGACAAGAGGGTGAAGTTACTCAATTTATTAAAGACATTGGTTTATTTTTTTTTTTTTAGATCAAGTATGTTGATGTTTTTTCTTTGCTATACAATTAAACTTTAATTGTATAACCCTTTAGTCTGATCTGGGCCTGATAGTCTGTCTGGAATTTCCATTTAGGGTTTGCACATTAGAACATTAACATGTCCAATCCCATAAGGATAATTACCATCTTTTGCAGGAGTCAGCTTTTTTAAGGCCGTTTCAATGAGTTTTGGAGAAACAAATATACTCATTCTTAGCTGATGAAATTGCAAATTTGTAGAATCTTTTCAGGAGAGCAATCTGTCTGAACACATTAAGGACTAGAAGAAAAGTCTAGCCATTCTAAAAGTTGATGTCCTGTTTTGCTGATAAAAGAGCAACAAAAAACATAATTGATTGTAGCTATACAAGTGGGTTTTACAGGATTTTTGATTTTAAAAACTAATATTAAAGTTAAGAATTGAGGGTTGGATCATTCAAATTGTATAAAGATTTTTAATAAGTATCGATGTGGAATCTAGAGACCCCAAACTTGTGGCTTAGTGAGATATGATGAACCCCAAGTTTTAGAAATAGCTTGTAGGTTGGAGACCCCCAAAGCTTGTGCTTGTTCCCTGTTCCCCTGAGAATCCACCTGAAGGGAATCTCAGGCTAGCAGTTGCAGACTGAATAATGGACCCCAGGGTAAATGCTAAATACCCTTTTGTCTTGGGTAGTCTTCTCCTTTGTATCAAAGACCCTTCCCAGGAAGGCACACCTGGGCAGGGACCATCCTTTAGTATCCATTGTGTAAGCAGCCCCTTCCCTTACACCCTAGCCTTTAGCTATGATTCCTTTCCCAAGCTTGATTGTAAATCCCATCTTTACCAGTATGTCAATCATCTTTCCCAGCCCCTGGATCTTCTGAAATGGTATATAATTCCCCAATTTCCTTTCTTCCTTGGAGTCCTCATCTAGTGCAGTGTCACTCCCAGGGGGGGTCAGTGAGCAGAGTGAAGCAGTGCTCAATCCTGGACTCTGCACAAGGCACAGCTCTGCATAAGAGGCCAAGTAGCCCTGTTCCCCCTTTCCCTTGATTAAAGAGTGGTTACGACTATTTAATAGTTCTGTGTGTTTTTATAAGTTAACATAAGATTAAGCAGTAACATGAGTTATAATGGAGTTGTAGATCTTAAACACTGAGGTACCATATTAAGTCAATTTTTATGTATACAAATTTGGAAGGCAAAGGAAGTTGACTTCAGAAAGTCCATGTGTTACTGACTGTTAAAACTAGCAGTTAAATCATCCTGTTGTAGTTTCATTTTGAAACTTTATTGAGCCCATTAGAAAATTTGAGCTCATGAGAGTGGTTTTGTTTTTTAAGAAATCAGCATCTTCACTACCTAATCTGAACACTGATTGGCCTAACTTCCTAAAATCAGTTTAATATAGTAGTAAAGCAAATGCCAGCAAGGGGACTGTGGAAATCAGTCAAGCTTACCTATCTCAAGATCTTTGGGGTTGTTGATTGTCAGTTATCCATTAACTTCATATAAGTTAGGGCATGTTTTTTATTCAAGTATTTTATCTGTAAGCCACTTGTCTTTTGAATTGATGACAATCAAATTTCTCTGCTCCCACCTATTTGCTTTCTTTAGTCTTGTTAAAATTAATCTTTATTACAATCTTTACTTTAAAAAACTTTTCATTTTTAATTAAAACACCAAATAAAATGAACATTTTTGCATTGAAAGAATAGAATGTTGTATATAAACCTGAAAATCTTTATTTTTAGTTCACCACTTCTTTTAAATAGGTGACAAATCCAGGACAAACCTTTCAAAGCTATCCCATTTCCCTGAGTTCCTTTTAGGCTTTCCTTTTACTGAGAAACATTAGAGTGGTAAAAGGAGACAAAACATATTAATATCAGAGCACCAACTACACACGTTAAAATGACTTAAACAGGCATTTAATCCTAATAAAATCTATAACAAGGAAGACAAAAACCCAGAGATGCAGTTCTGTGTTGTTTCCCAATAGGGAAATATGAAAAATAATTTACACATTGTGTTCAGTGAGAAATGAGTGTGTTATTCTCAAGTATATTAACTATATTAATATCTTCAAAATGTATATGCCTAGGACCCCAAAAAGAAAATTAGTAAAGGTGGTCTCTCTGAGATGGCATCCCTTTTGGGGTAAGATTGCTACACCCCATTCAGAATACAAAGGCCTAATTACCTTTGGCCTGAGTGAAACAGAAACAACTAATGTCTTTGCTATCTGAGACAAACAGAATCTTTATTATATAAGGCATTTTTGGTCTTTTGGTATGTATCTTTTGAGTTTGTACTTTAGAAATGTTCAAAACTGAAGTCTAATGATTTAGAAATAAGCTTTATACCTGAGGCTAAGCTAATAGCCTCTTCCCTGTCCTATAACACCCTTACCCAGTTTCCTTCAAGCAACCCTAGGCTGCTTTAATTTGCATTCTTCCTCATTTCACCTCTTACCAACTCAGCCTGTACAATTTGCATTCAAAGGGGGTGCCTGCCCAAAAGAATAAATGGGTGTAGAAGCTCTGTAAAACACAATAGTGGGTTGTGAGAAGTAGCAATCTCCCCCTGCACCCAAAATGTATCTGAGTTTGTATGCAGATTGAAACCTGATTTTGACCCTTGACCATATGCTAAGAAGGTTAATTTGGAGGATATTCTCTTCAGGAACTTTGGAACAAGACCAGGGTGAACTCAGGATGATGCCGTTTAGCCCGAGGGTTGTATTTTCCTATGAGGGATTTTTCTGTAAACTGGGGCTTTTTTGCTTTTGAAGCTTTTTATTTTGGGGGTGATCATTTTTCTTTCTCTCTTAATAAATCATTTCATTTGAAATGGCTTCCTGGTTTCTTGAATAGTGGCTAAAGAAAGTAAACCTCGGCATTTTCAAGGTCTCTTTCAATTTCCACTTCACACACATGTGTAAGTGTAACAGCTCTTTCTGTGTGTGTGTGGATGTATTTGGGAACTACAAGCTTACCTGGTATTTTCCCAAAATGCTTCATAAACAGGAGGCAGGTTGAACATTTGAAGTCAATTTCATCTTCACCATTTTAAACTCTTCAGTTGCCATCCTCTTGACCAGTTTCACCAAACCTTTCAGTGCCCTCTTCCTTAAACACTGAAAGAGAATTGACTCATTTTCCTCAAAGGATGAAGTCTCATAAGTCTGTATATAAGCAGTAAGTAGTTGATGGAAAGGGAGAGATAATGGCAGAATGGGAATGAGAGAGTGAGAGGTTTTTTTTTTGAGGAAATTGAAATGGAAATGAGTCCTGTTACAATTAAAAGTGGGGAGTCTGGCTGTAGATTTTAATGTTTTAGTAAAAGAAAGGAAAAAGGTGAGAGATGAGAAAGGAAATAGATGAATCTTTAAGAAATATTACCCTGATTTAGTTTCTCCATTTTGCTGGTTGTAGTCCAGCAGGAATGCTGAGCCCCAGCTGGTACCACCAGGAAGTAGATCCTCCTGGATCTTAGTTTATGTAACTTTCTCTCTACCCACTGACTCTATCACCTCAGGACTTATAAGCCAATTGTTGCCCTTCCTCCTTCCCTTGCCTGCACAAGGGACATCCTACCTCCTTCCTGCCTCATTGTCTCCCACCATAATATTTTTTTTGGTTTTTCTTTTATTTAGAATATTTTTCCATGGTTACATGATTCTTCTCTCTCCCAAAGCTGACAAGCAGTTCCCCTGATGAACAATTCCACTGGGTTATACATGTGTCATTGTTCAAAACCTATTTCTGTGTTACTCATGTCTGTAGTAGAGTGATCTTTTAACATCAAAACCCTAATCATATCCATATTGAACTATGTGATTGTGCATATATTTCTATTGGCATTTCTGTTTCCAGAGTTCTTTCTCTGGATGTAGATAGCTTTCTTTCTTATAAGTTCTTCTGCATTTTCCTGGATCATTGCATTGCTGTTAGTAGAAAAGTCTATTACTATATCAGTCTCTGTGTACAATGTTCTCCTGGTTCTGCTCCTTTCCCTCTACATCAATTCTTGGAGGGTGTTCCAGTTCACATGGAATTCCTCCAGTTCATTATTCCTTTCAGCACAATATTATTCCATCACCATCATATACCATAATTTATTCAGTCATTCCTCAATTGATGGACATCTCCTCATTTTCCAATTTTTTTGCCCCTGCAAAGATCTCGGCTATAAATATTTTTGTACAAGTCTTTGAGATACAAGCCCAACATTCCACCTTAATTCTTGGCTTTCCTGTTGACTTCAGGGTGCACCAGAGTTTAGATTTTATCCTCATGACCAAAGTTCCCCAATAACTTCCTTCATACGGTTCCTTTGGGTATAGAGACATTTGCTTTAGGAGAAGAAGCTGAGGAAAAGCAGGTTGAGCCCTACTGTGGGCTGCATGTAGCCACTCTTGGTGACCTGGAGAAAGGAAATGGTGTTGGAGGCTTGAGCTGAACATCCTGCCCCAACCTGACTTTGGAACATAAGGAACCTCCCCTACCTCCTCCTGGGGCTCCTTCCACCTGACTTTTCCTCCAGAGAGCTGTCTAAGGTGGTTAACAACATCCTGAAAAGTAGACTCTCCTCTATACAGGATCCATTGTTGGGCGGGAGGCATGGCATGGGGCCTCTAAATGGTTATACAATGTTCACCACTGTACTAAAGGCTATTTCAACTTAGAGACATGCCTGAGTATAGCCTAAACAGAGATAATCTATCATAACATTTTTAAGAGCCAAAGAGGATGCTAGAACAAAAATGCTTCCCAATGTCTGGGCTCTAATCTTGGGGGCAAACCTAATCCTGCCATTCACAAAAAAGAAGTCTAAACTAGTGCTCTCAGTATTTTTTTCCAGGATAGATTGTGTCAAAGTGTTGGCAGTGCCCTGGGTCTACCAGTACAGGACTGAGACTGAGCCTAACTCAAGATTGAAAGAAAGGCAAAACAAATCTATACACTTTGCTTGTGGGGTGATTTTTGATGACTTAAAGATATAATTATTTTGACTATATACAATTTTTATCTCATGTGATGATTTAAGAATCTAAATCCCATGAAGATGAGATTCCACTGTGGTGTGGTTATTTATGTCTACGAAAAATGTTAATTCACCTAAGTTAATGATTTTCCCTTATGAACATCTGATCCCATAAGGGGCCCAGGCTTTATTACTAAGATCTGAGGGTTATCTAGGTGTAGTGATTAAAATTAATCTAGGAGACCATATATTAAATTATAATTATTTATTAGCAAAAGTGAGAAAGAGTACAGTCTAAAAAGTCTCCAAGCTGTGCAGTGCCTCTTTTGCTCCAGCTTCCCAGTTGTATTGCAGGCTCTGCCCTGTGGACCCAGCATGGCTGCAGGTGTTTGCTTCCTAGAGATCACTTAGCCAGATAAAATAACACCAACAGTTCTTGCACTGGAGAGAGAGAGTAGGTCCAGTCACAGAACAAAAAGCAAGACAGAGAGAGTCTCCCACATCTCCCATTGGCTTTTTAAAGCTAGTCCCTCCTTCTCAAAGTCTCGAATTGGCCAGACTTAACCTAAAAGGCATTATTGTTGAATTGATTACTGTGGATAAAATATGCATGATCTTCATTTGAAACATCTGTTTCTTTGATTGCTTGTTTGAATCAGTCTTAGAACAACTGGAAGATGAACTCTTTTTCTTAGAATTCACTGAGATAAATGCCTTCCAGCCTCAACCTATCTATTTGGGAGAATTCAACAGTTTATAGTGCAATAAGACCTTGTTTTATGTAACCAATACATTTGAAGATCCTTTGCATAAGTTGAAAATCACACATAATGGGGAATTCCATTATTTAATAAGTATTTATTATGCTAAGCTACTTATGTACCTTACAACTTTTCTTGGGCTTATTTGAGCTACCAGTATCACTACTTTTATATTTTGGGGCCATTATTAATAATTAAGTAGTGTTAATTAAACAAAGAGGAGCACTACTGGTTAAAAGTAAGAACTCCAGTGTAAGAGCTAGTGTTTGGGGCAAAAACTATATACACATTTAACACTTCCCAGAGTGAGAATGAGTCTGATTGGGTAAATTGCTGTGGGACTTTGTTGCCTGAGAATATAGTACAAGTTTAGCATGTAATTTAGAGGATTTATTTTATGTATTTTTCTGCCTTTATTTTTTTTTATTGCCAATTGCTTGTACATGAATTCACATGTGTTGAATTCATGTAAAATAACATCCTACTCTAGGTCTTTACTAGACCTTTAGCAGCCCTAAGAGAAGTTGCCTAGCCCCTCCACACCTAAAAATGGGGTACTATCATTTTGGTCTGTTAATATCTGTATCCCAAGATGTTCTTAGCAGAATTTTGTCGAAAGTCTTAACAATAAGTACAAGCATCATACTGATTTGAGTAGGTAATAAACTTTTTTAAACTTCCCTCTCAACTTAGGAACATACTGGCCACAAGTATATGAAGTTTCTCTATCCACAAAGACCTCAAAAACAAAAGTCAGTAGGTAAGTGTAGCTTAATTCTGTGTGTTTTTTAAAAACAATGTACCCCAGGGACTTCATCCCCTAATATGTTTTGTTAAATGCTTTTATTTTTATATCGTTAGGGTCCTTTCTCCGTGAGCCCACCCAATAAACCGAGACCAACACTGCAATTCACAAGGAGGCTCGTTTATTGAGCTGGTGCACCAGGGGAAGCTGCAAAGTAGCATTCCAAAAGGGTCGGGGGTGGTTCCATGCTTTTATAGCAAAGCTAATCAGTAAGTGTCTGCCTTGCAGTTTCTGCTAGCTAAAGTGGCCGGACGAGATAGGGTTTACAAGTGGTTGGGTGAGAGGGTTTATAGGCCTTGCCGTTTTCACAGAGAGGGGAGAGAGTTTCTTACTTGGGTTGCTTATCATTCCCTAAGGGGGGGCCTGGCTTCCTTCATTCCCCACTTCTTTTAGTTTGACCCCGAGGTGGCTAGTACCTGGCAAGGGGTCTCATCTTGACCGCTATTTCCTGCGGAAAGGGCTTGATATTGGGTTCGGAGGGCCATTACTTGTATAGTATTTAGGTGATCCTTAATAAACTGGAGAAGGCGGTTTAGGATGCAGGGTCCCAGGGCAAGGAGAAGGACAAGAATGCAGAGGGGTCCGAGGAGTGAGGTCACCAAGGAGGTGAGCCAAGGGGAAGCGTGAAACATTCGGGCGTACCAGGGTTGTTGGTGGTCTCTTTCCCGGGCTCGCTGTTCTAGCCAGGCTCTGAGCTTGGTGAGGGAGTCCCGGATAATCCCGGAGTGGTTAACATAAAAACAGCATTCTTCCCCTAGGGCGGTGCATAGACCCCCCTCTTTAAGAAAAAGGAAGTCCAGGCCTCGAGATTCTGGAGGGCAAGCTCGGCTAGGGAAGCATGGGATTTTTCGAGGAACGCAACGGAAGCCTGGAGTCAGGCCAGGTCTTCATCAACTGACTGGTGGAGGGAAGCTATGCCTTGGCTCTGTGTTGAGAGGGCCGCAACTCCGATGCCTGTCCCTGCTGCCCCCAAGAGGGCTGCCACAGTAACGGCGATAGTGACCGCTCACGCTTGCACCATGAAAAGGGGTGACGCCCCCAAGATAGGAGGATGTCCTCGTTTGATGGATAGGTGAGGTGTGGGATGACAGTGGCTAGGACACAAGTCTCGTGATGTTCTAAGAGAGTCTGAGTGGCCAAACAAGGCCGTAGGCCGGAGCGTGAACAAAGCCATTTGTGCCCTGGTTGGGGGGTAAGGTAGGCATCTCTTGGTGAGGCCACCTGTTTGGTATGGTCACAGGGATTGTTCTTGGTCGAGGGGGTAGGGGTTGGGCCTCCTGTCACGCAGGTCCCCTTTCCAACCACCAGGGAGAAAATGAGGCCGGGGGTCGTGTCATTCCAGGAACACTGTGCCGCGTTGTTAGTAAATGAGAAGTTGCCTATTGTCGCAACGGCCTCATAGTAGGGCGGTTGTGAGAGTAGGCATAACCAGCATTGGGCTGTGAGATTGGGGGAGGAGTGATTCAGGGCTATAAAGGTGGCTTGAAGTAAGCTCCAATACGGGTGCTGGGGCAGGAGTGGGTTGTGGCGATGATACACTGGGGCTGATGGGGTAGCGTTGGTGGGGGTCGGCGGTCCTGGGGTGACTGATGGTGATGGAGGGGTAGTGGGCCTTCGGCGGGGTTTTAAAGCAAAATTGGGCCCTACCGCGGTGTGAGTCATTACTGGGTATTTCCAGATTGTGAAGAAACCCCCTTGGTCGTATCCAGATTTGTATTGGCGGATCCCCCATATACGACCACCTAGCCAGGAATCATGTTCTGGCTGTTGGACTGTAAAATTGAGGCGGGTGCACCTGGCTCGCTTCGAGGCTGGAGAGTGGTAGAACCAATCCCAGTTGCACCCAGGGTTATGACCCAGAGTCATTTTGAGGAAGGGGTCCCTTTGTATTGACCAGCTGGATGCCTCATCCCTGGCCATAGTTTCACAGCCCCAGTAGGCACAGAAATAATGCCCGGGTTGGTTACAGTGTGATTTTCTGGGCAGGGGCAGGAATAATGACCCATGTATGATTCCCGTCTAAAGTCTGCCTCGCTGAGGCTTGTGGCTGAGGCTCCCTGGGCATCTCTTCCACCCCTCCCCCCCACAATGCTCTGCCCTAGTTTCCTGGCACGAGTTGGGTGGGAAGGTCTGGCCTGCAAGGGAGGGACAGCTGGGCGCGGAGTGGCCTTTATGGTGGGAATTAAGCCATTCACAGCGGAATTATGGCCAATGGGGGCGTTCGCCGGGTCCGGCACCTGGGTTGGAAGGGGACCTTCACAGAGGTATGAAGCCTCTGCCCCAGGGGCCGCTGTTAACTGATGGCAGCCACTGGGCAGTCCTTGACCCAGAGCTGCCAAGGTAGTCAGGGTTAGGAAAAGAGGGGTAGCCATCAGTTCTTTATGCGCGTTTCAAAGTCAGTTTCAGCGGGTTTTCTGGGTGCGTGCTGGCCTCCCAGTCAGTTTCAGGGGGCTCCGGTAGTCGAACATGAGAGCGGTGAATCCAAGGTCCGATGCTGTCCACCTTGACTGCTGACAGAGTGACTAACAAAACGACAAAAGGCCCTTTCCACCGGGGTTGCAGTGTCTCTTTTTGGTGGCGTTTCACCCAGACCCAGTCACCAGGTTGGTAGGGATTAGGTTCGTGTGGCGGGGGCTGAAATCTGGCCTTTAGTCGGGGCCACAGGTCTGCGTGTACGAGAGAGAGAGAGAGAGAGAGAGAGAGAGAACAAAATCTCGAAGATGAGGTTTGAGCTTGTCGGCAGTAGGAGGGGTAGGCAGGATAGGAGCAATGGAACCATAGAGGATTTCATAGGGTGTTAGGGAGAGGTGGCCAGGTGTATTTCTGGCCTTGAAGAGGGCTAGGGGAAGGAGCGTCACCCAGTCCTGGCCAGTCTCCAGTGTGAGTTTAGTAAGAAACTCTTTTTGGGTCCGATTCATCCTCTCTACCTGTCCTGAACTCTGAGGCCTGTATTCACAATGGTGCTTCCACCAGGTCCCCAGTCCCTTAGCCAAGGACCGTACTATAAGTCTTACAAAAGCTGGGCCATTGTTGGATCCAATGGATAGGGGGAACCTATATTGAGGAATGATGTCCTCGAGGAGGTGCTTAGCCACAGTCTGGGCAGTCTCAGTTTTGGTGGGGAACGCCTCGGGCCACCCATTGAATGTGTCAACCATAACTAGGAGGTAACAGAATCCGAATTTCCTCGGTTTGACCTCTGTAAAGTCAATTTCCCAATGCTCGCAGGGTCTGGTCCCTCGCAGACGGACGGCTGGGGCAGGGGCTGTGATAGCGGCTCTGACAGCCTGGCACGCAGTGCATTTGTGAGAGCCACCTGACTGGGGACTGGTGGAGGACGCTCTCGATTGCATGGGAAGAGGCAATGACTAAGGCTTGCCCATGGGTGAGTTTGTCGGCATCTTTGACCAAGAGGGCTATTGCCACGATAATGCAGAGACAAGCCGGCCATCCTGCTGCTACAGGGTCCATCCGTTTGGATAAGTATGCCACTGGTTGATCCCACAGACCCAGCCTCTGGGTTAGAACTCCCTTCGCTACTCCCCCTTTTTCATCTATAAAGAGCGTAAATGGTTTTTCTGGGTCTGGTAAAGCTAGGGCAGGGGCTCCTAGCATGGCCAGTCAGAGTACCTGAAAGGTTGAGTCCATCTCTGGCGTCTAAGCCCAGACCCCAGAATCTTTAGCACCCTGATAGAGGGGATTAGCGATCTCTGCGAAATTCGGGATCCAGAGACGGCAATAACCCACAGTACCCAAAAATTCTTGAACCTGTCGAGGGGAAGTGGGAGCAGGGATGGCCAGGATGGTCTTAGTCATGGCGGGGGTTAACCAACGGGACCCTCTGTGTAACCTATAGCCCAGGAAGGTAACATTGGTGTGGGTGATTTTTGCTTTCTTAGCGCTAACTTTGTATACTGCCTCTTGTAGGGTGAGGAGAAGCACCCTGGTATCGCGTTTGCACTGTTCCTCACTGAGGGAGGCCACCAGGAGATCATCCACATATTGCAAAAGAGTAACTTCAGGATGGGTGGACCAAAAATCTCCCAAATCCTGAGCTAGGGCGTTGCTAAAGAGGGTTGGGCTGAGTTTGAGGCCTTGTGGTAACCTTGTCCACGTTATGTGGGTCGTAGTTTGGGAGGAGGGATCTGACCACTCAAAAGCAAAGATGGGTTGGCTGATGGGTGATAGGGGGAGGGTGAAGAAAGCATCTGTCAGATCTAAGGTAGAGTACCACGTCAATGAAGGGTGGAGGTTGCTCAAAAGGGTGTACAGGTTAGGGACAGTGGGGTGGAGGTCCTCAATCCTCTTGTTGACTTCCCTTAAATCCTGTACCGGTTGGAAGTCCCCTCCTGGTTTTCTGACTGGGAGACAGGGGGTATTCCAGGGTGACTTACAGGAGATCAGGATCCCCGCCTCCATAAGTCTATTGATGTGTGGCCGGATGCCCTGATGGGCTGCTAGGGGCCTAGGGTATTGGCGGACCATAATGGGGGTTGCCCCTGCTTTGAGCGGGATAATGATGGGGGGTTGGTACACAGCCAATCCAATGCCTGCCACTTCTGCTCAAACTTGTGGTAGGTCTTTCACCCAAGGCTTGATATGGGGTGGGATGTCCGGGGGGCTAGGGTCCAAGAACAGATGGTGTTTGTCTTGGAGGGCCAAGGTGAGAACAGTTAAAGGTTGGCCTCTGGAGTCTTTCACTGAGATGGAGTCTCGGGAGAACTGAATATGGGCTCCCAGTTTGTGGAGGAGGTCGCGGCCAAGTAGGGGGGCTGGGGAGTCAGGGATGACTAGGAAGGAGTGTGATACAGTGTGTGTTCCCAGATTCATGGTCCTCCAAGTAGTCCAAGGATATTGGTGAGAGCCCGTCACTCCCTGAACTAAGGATGTCTTGGAGGAAGTGGTCCCCAGGGGTTTTAACAAGACTGAGTATTCTGCTCCCGTGTCAACCAATAGGGATACGGGGGTCCCCTCGATGTAGGCTGTCACCCAGGACTCAGGGAGGGGGCCTGAGGCCCGGCCCCGTCAATCATCTTCCGCGAAAGCTAGTGCTTGTCGCTCCCTCAGGGGGTTCTTATAAAACTGCCCTGGGCCTCCAAGCGGAGGTTCGAAAAAGGGCCCTCCCAACCTCTCCCTTCAGCCCCTTGGGCGTTGTTGTGTGAGGGACCCCTGACCATTAGGACAGTCACGGTGCCAGTGTCCGGGTTGTTTGCACCGGAAGCAGGTGCCCCTGGGTGGTGGGGTAGCACCGCCTCCCTGGCCCAGGGCTGCAACAAGAATTTAGGTTGTTTTTTGTTGGGCCCTAAGCATCTGTTTGTGGGTCCTATCCTCCCGATGTCTTTGCTCCACGAGTTTCTGGGCTTCTTGAGCCTCAGACTCCTTCTGTTTCTGCTCTTGCCTAATAAGATCCTCTTGTCTGAGGTGCTCTGCCCGGTCCTCAGGGGTTTCTCTGGAGTTAAAGACCCGCTCAGCAACCTTTAATAGTTCTTCCAGAGACTGGGCCGTAAAAGCATCCACTTTCTGTAGTTTACGCTGGATATCAGGTGCAGCTTGGTTAACAAAGGCTAAGAGAATGGCTGTCTGACTGGTGGAGGCCCCCGGGTCAAGAGGGGAGTAAATGCAAAAAGCAGTCTGCAGTCGTTCAAGGAAGGCCACAGGTGTCTCATCAGGGCCCTGTCTAACTTCCCCAATTTTGGACAAATTTGTGGGTTTCCTAGCCACAGCTAGGAGACCCGCAAGGAGAGTCTGGCGATGGGACTGAAGACGCTCCCTACCTTGCTCCGTCGAGAAGTCCCAGTCTGGGCGGCTAGTTGGAAAGGTTGCTTCTAGACGAGCGGTGTCGGTAGTGGGACGGCCATCGTCCCCGAGAACTAATTTTCGTCCTTCCGCAAGAATGCGGTCTCGTTCCTCCCCCGTGAAAAGGGTACAGAGGAGTTGTTGGCAGTCATCCCAGGTGGGTGTATGGGTTAAAAAAACAGATTCAAGAAGGTCGATGAGTTTCTGGGGGTTTTCAGAAAAGGGAGGGTTCTGGTGTTTCCAATTATAAAGGTCTGATGAGGAAAAAGGCCAATATTGGTAGACTAGCGGGCCCCCCGGGACCATAGGGCCAACGGTACGAACGGGCAAGGAGATTGTTGAAGAGAGGACCGCATCGGGGTCGTGTGTCCGGCCTCGGGTGCGGTGTGTGGGGGGGGGGGGGACTTAAGGGAGAGGGGTTTGGAGCTGGCGGAGGGGCCGCTGGCTGGGCTTCACCTGGGAGAGGGGGATAGATAGGGGCAGGGGGAATGTATGGCGGTGGGAGAGTGGGGCATGGGAGATCCAAAGGGAGCTCCTTAGGCACCGGGAGTATAGGGGTCGCCGAAGGTTTCCCATTGGACTGGTTACCATGGTCTAGGGTAACAGCCAAAGCCTGGATAGAGTCTGTATAGGGTTTTAGCCAAGGTGGGGGATCTTGGGCCAGGGACTGCCAGATGAAAATATAAGGAACCTGATTGGGATGCCCCTCCACTCCTGGGGCCAAGACCCGGGCGCGGACCGCAGATATGACAGAGCAGTCCCAAGTCCCCCCATAAGGCCACCTTATCCCAAATGTGGGCCATTTGCTGTTACAAAAGGTTTGGAGTTTTCCCTGGCGGACTTCCAATCCCAGATCCTTTGCCCTGGCCTTAAAGTCACCAAAGTGTTGGAGGACCAGGTCCAACAGGGTAGAGGTCGAGTTTCCCATTAAAAAAAGGGAAATGGAGATAGAACCACAAGTGAAAAGGGAGATAAGAGTCAGGCTTAGCACACCACGAAGAGTGAAAAAGAATTTGAGGGGATCAAAGGCAGGGGGGGTGTTGAAAAAATTTAGGAGAATGGCCAAAAGGCCGAGGCTGCCAATTAGTCTTTGCCATAAGCGAGACGGGGCGTCCCCTGTGTGCTCCTAACTTATTGTCAGGTGCTGGCCTGACAGTTCCGCCGGATGTAAACCGGCCAGGGCGGGGAACTCTAACTCCCGCAAGTTTCTACTTCCCTGTCAGACTCAACCTGACAGTCCCGCCAGACTCAAACCGGCCTATTTCCCTGTCAGACTCAAAGTGACAGTCCCGCCAGACTCAAACCGGCCTATTTCCCTGTCAGACTCAAAGTGACAGTCCCGCCAGACTCAAACCGGCCTACTCCCCTGTCAGACCCAAACCCAGAGACTCCAGGGCTCCCCGCAAACACCCAAGGATTCGCTTCCCTCGTTTTGTTGCCATTCCCCTCACGAGGTGACAGAACCGAACTACTCCAAGGTCCACATTCAGAAACAGGCCAAGGGGACAATCAATGTCGCAGTTCTGGCAGAAGCCTTCCCCTCACTCTGGAACGGAGTGGACGACGCTGCTTAGGCAAAGGCGGGCCGTATAATCCCTGGCCAGGCAGGCGCCCTACAACCCATATGCGTTGCATGGAATCGTTACCCTCGCTGTACATTCATACACACATGCACACATACATTCTTGGCTGGCCCGACTTACCCCGGAATCAAAAGACAGGTCTCTCCTGCCTCCTGCCGCCTCTGGTTGTTGAGTGGGGGGTCCTCAAACAGATTGGACAAGCCCCCATATGTTAGGGTCTGTCCTCCGTGAGCCCACCCAACAAACCGAGACCAACACTGCAATTCACAAGGAGGCTCGTTTATTGAGCTGGTGCACCAGGGGAAGCTGCAAAGTAGCATTCCAAAAGGGTCGGGGGTGGTTCCATGCTTTTATAGCAAAGCTAATCAGTAATTGTCTGCCTTGCAGTTTCTGCTAGCTAAAGTGGCCGGACGAGATAGGGTTTACAAGTGGTTGGGTGAGATAGGGTTTATAGGCCTTGCCGTTTTCACAGAGAGGGGAGAGAGTTTCTTACTTGGGTTGCTTATCATTCCCTAAGGGGGGGCCTGGCTTCCTTCATTATATTGTGAAAAAAAAGAGGGAAAAAGAAGGGAAATGAAGGGAAGGAAGGTAGCCAGGTTCCCCTGTGTTATTTAAAAGTACTGGGGTTCTATTTAGAGGTATTTGGGGCTCAATTGAGAGTTAAGGTATGTAGATTGTATAACAAACTTCCTGTGGACATTTTAGGGGACTTTGGAAAACTACATTTCCCATGATTCCTCTTGTAAAAATGGAGGAGACAGGAAGTGTGATGATGTAAGAGAGGGGATAAGACTCCTGGAGTCAGGAGGGGCAGTCTCTTGAGTTACCTGGGTGCGTGAAGATACGAAAGGAAAAAAATGGCTGAGGTGATGTTTGAATAGGTTTCTTACAGGTGCGTGGTTGATTTATCTCTATCAGCATGGCTTTTATTAAAATACTATTTTCCCTTTTAATCTCGACCTTCATCCTTTTTAATAACAACACCCCCCAGCCTCAGTAGGGAAATTGACCAGAGCCTTTAGAAGTAGGCTAGGAAGCAGATAAAATCAGACTAGACTCCAGCGATATTTAGCTGGTTTTATTTAAGGTTAGAAAAGAAAGGTTTAGGAAAGCTAGGAGTTAGATCTCTGGCAGCTATGTCGGGACCAAAGCTCTCTGGAGCAAAAGGCACTCTGGGGAAAAGGCTTTCCAGGGAAAAAGGCACCAAAACCCATGTTTCTCTCTTCTTTTATACTTTCTCAGACACCTCCCTCTGAGGAAGTTGAAGTAGAGAGTCCTGGGAAATGCAATCTCCCAGGGTTTGGATCCATTTTAAAATGCACAGTAGATAAGTGTGACTTCATTCTGTATTTAAAAAAAATTGTACCCCAGGGATTTCATCCCCCAACATTCTCTACTCTTCCTGGGGTTCCCTTTTATACATCCTGGTGTGGGTTTGTCTATAAATGAGCTGATCTCATGCTGGGAAGGGTCTTTGCTGGGGCTCGAGCAAGGCAAGCTGTCAGGGCTCTGGCTTCTTTTTTTATGTCCTCCACTTATTATTTTTACCCTTACATTATTTGGTGATCAGAAGGGACCAAGGACCTTTTAGGTGAATAGAATCCCACCCCCCTTTCCAGGGAACTCTCTTAAGAGTTTCCCAGGCTCACTGGCTCCCCCCTCACAAAACAAAACAAACAAACAAAAAAACAATGGATCCCAGTGGGGAATGTGTGTTTTTAAAAAATTGTACCCTAGAGACTTCATCCCCCAGCATTCTCTACTCTTACTGAGATTCTCTTTTATTACATCCTGGTGTGAGTTTGTCTGTAAATGGGCTGATCCCACAGTGGGAGGGGTCTTTCATGGGGCTTGAGCAAGGCAGGCTGCCGGGGCTCTGGCTTCTTCTTTTTTGTCCTCTGCTTACTATTTTTATCATTTTAATTCCAAACATTAGTAGTGTAAGGGTTAAAATAGGGATTTGACAAAATAAGAGAGCAGCTTTTAATGATTTAAGTTTTAATGACAATAGAGTTGTAAATTAATATTATCCCCTTAAGTCAGAGAAAAGAAAACTCATAGCAACTTATAACAATTAACAATTTAATTTAATTAAAATAGAGATAGTAAAAGAAAATTTCCTAATGTCTGTATTAGAGAAAGTCCAGGTGATCACCCTTCAGCTCTCTTTCTATATATATATATCTCCCAACAACCAGCTTCCAATGACCAAAGAAGTCCAAAAACCCTCTAAAAGCTAAAGCAAAAAAACCCTCATAGTAAGCTCAGGCCCACCTTTATATTCTAGCAACTAAATGCCAACTGCCATACCTGTCAGCAACTGACCCCCTGACCAACTGATGCTGGCCCCTTTTCTACCCTTTTTCTACCTCACTTCCTGTCTCTCTGGTTCTTCCTTCCTGTCTCTATAGTTTCTATGTTCTGTCACTGTGGGTTGCTTAATACCTACATGTCTCTATGGGTAAGGGGACTTCCAGGTCCCCTGTGAAATTAAAAAAGGAATAAAGAATTCCTTTTTTACAGTAGATAGAATGTAAAGCCAGTGAATTGTTCTTGATAGAATTGTGAAGGTGACAGAAAAGCAATATGCTGGCTTCACTGAATTTTTGCTCTGATACCTGTGTCCCAAACATGGTCATTAGAGTACAGTAGTTCTCCTTTTCTGTGGTTTTGCTTTCCAAGGTTTTCAGTAACCTATGGTCATTTCTAAGAGAAAGAGCAAGGGAGGCCTGCACCCAGTTGAGAGCTAGGGGCAAATGTACAAATGGAAGACACACCCAGGTCAGTGGCCAGGTGATTGGAGTGGGGCAAAGATGTCACCTCTCTGCACCAGAGGTCCCCCATGGTGCTTGTCTGCTCAGAGTAGTCTCACTTCCTCTCCTGAGAATTAGACTTTTGTTTAAGAGAGACATTAGAGTACAATGTAATAATGTGCTATATGTACTTTGATATTACTGTTGTAAGAAGTGGGGTAGCATATAGTTGGGTTGTGCTCTGGTAACCCCCTTGACTTGATGGTTATGGACCAAGTCTACTCATACCACACCTCCTTACTAGAGAGACTCTCGGGCTTGTTTCATGAATGGAGGTTCCCTTAGAACAGGGGTACACAACATATGGCTCTCGAGCCATATCTGGCTCCACCTCCCAACCTGCCAGTCTGGGCAGAGCCCCAGAATGTGCCCCAGGGAGGCCTTCAGCCCCTGCCCCATATTCCTGCACCTTCCACCTCCATCCTCCTCCTTCCGCAGGCGTTTATGGTTCTCATGGACAAAAAGGTTGCCGACCCCTGCCTTAGAATAATTATAGACTGCACAGGGGTTTGAGGTACTCCAGGTCCCACAGGATCTCTCCTCCCACCTCCCTGTCCCTCCAACGTTGAGTGAACAGAAAGTGTGTCCATTGAAATCTTCCCACAATCCTCAGCTCTCCTGGGTTCTCAATATGCCATCAGAGAATTTTCAAAAAAGCAGGCTTGTTTGACCTTTTTCTAAATCTTAACCTAGTCTGTAACACTGTTTTTAAAATTGTTAATGCCTTATTGTGTCAAATTTATCCATTTAACTTATAAGTATTAAAAATATCACCATATATATGGGGTCAGCAAGTATTTGCTTATATCTGCAGTTTCAGCCATACACAGTAGATCTTGAAACATACCCCCATGACTATAGGAGCCCTACTATAGAGTTAAAATATTATGAATGTGAATTCCTTTGGGGTTGATAAGGTGGTATCCTAGGTTTCCTGATTGTGCTTTCAATGTTTCTGTTTTGGTTTAAATGAATTCTGGATATCTTGGACTATCATTCTTATACCTTATTTTACACCTATTTTCATGTCTCTGCACAATACTTTGGCAGCTAAAAAAAGAATATGGGGGGAGAGACCCAAAGTGGCTAGAGTAGTTTCCACTTAGGGATCCCCTTGAATACCCAGCCATGATCTTCAGGTATTCTAACCTTTGGTTAGTGAGAGTGAAGCAGAATCACTTTCTCTCACTGGAACAGTTGCACAAATGCCTTGGAGACAATTTATGTTTAAAATCAGTACCTCTTTTATTATAAGAGGAGATACAAACTGAGGATCAGAACAAGGGGTCCTTAACTCTAAGGGATCTAGCTATTCACCCCCACAATCCTCTATGTCCCTCACAAGAGGGAGTCTTCAGGTCTTCTGGCTAACTTATGAGGCAGGGAAAAAGGAGAGAAAGTTAGGGGAAGGAAGGGAGGGAAGGTAGCTGAGGGGGACCCCCTCTTCTGCTATAGGGAAATTGACTGAGGCTTTTTTGTAGGTAGGCTAGTGAGCAGATTAAATCAGTCTAGACTTGTGCATTTTGGATTGGCTCTAAAGTCCTAGGAGACAACTCCCAGGATTCTCTACTTCTGCATCCTCAGACACATCCCACTTCTTTTGTGAGAGGGGTCTGAGAAAGGCATAAAAGAAAGGGAGAACGGGGGTTTTTATGCCTTTTTCCCTGACCAGTGGACATGCCTTTTTTGGAGAACTGAGGAGAGCCTTGGTCCCCTTGGAGATATAACTCCTAGCCTTTTCCCTTACCTAAATTTTCTTAACTAAATAAACTTAGCTAGTTGTAGACTGATTTATTGAGCTCTGAAGGGCTCTGGTCAGTTGCCTCACCAGGACTGGCTACCTTCTTTCCCTTCTTCCCATCCATCCTCATCCTCCTTTTAACCAACATCACAGACTCCAGGGAAATTTTGGTAGATTTATTTAGGGTTAGGAAGGGAAAATTTAGGAAAGCCAGGGAAAATTAAATCTCTGGCAGCTAGGTAGGGACCAAAGTTCTCCCCCTAGGTTAGGGGGAAAAAGGCACCCAAAACCTTGCGCTTCTCTCTTTTATTCTCCCTCTGACACCTCTCACAAAGGAAGGGGGAAGTGTCAAAGGAAGTTGCAGTAGAGAGTCCTGGAAGATGGAGTCTCCTGGGGCTTAGGTCCACTTCAAAATGTACACTTACCAGCTCCCTATTTCTATCTAGGTGTTCCCCAAAAGCTGACTAAGCTACCTGTCTATGATCCTCAGTAGTTAGTTTGGTTTAGTTCAGAAGTTGTCTCCAAAACCCGTTATGATTGCTCTCAAACGGCTAAGTCCACCTCAGGGGGTGTGATCCCTGAGGTAAGAACTCAAAACCTCAAAGCCGATCTGACAGGATTTTTAGATAAAAACCTTCTGGAAAACACATCAGGTATGGACAGATCCTTTTCTAGGTGTTCCCCAGTCAAACAGAGACCCTCCAGAGATGATTTAGGGGGTTCTCTTTCTCCACAGTTCAGTTTGAGGTAGCTAAGCTCCAACAAGCCGTCTTGCCTCCTACAGGAAGTCACTCACTCCAGCAGTTGTCACTTCCAAACTGTTCCTCTTCTGCCTTCTGCCTGCTAACATCCTTTCCCTTGAGTTCCTAGTATGTGCCATAAAGACAGCCTTCCACTGCTCTTAAATTTTATCCTATCTCTATTCTTTTCCTATTTAACAGCTGTGAAGGATTTCTGGTTCCTTGAAGGATATACTTAGGCATACTGAGAAAAGTGGTACATCAATATTAATATATGACATTTTTTCTATTTTCCTTCCAGTGATAGGAAGTCAGCATAGGCAAGTTCTAAAGGAATGCTTTTATTCAGTCATTTTCAGTTGTGTCCAACTGTGGCTTCATTTGATGTTTTCTTTGCAAAGATAATGGAGTGGTTTTCTGACAAGTCCATAAGGACGTTCTGGGCCCATTGAGGTGAAAGCAGCCAGAAAAGACACATTTGCAGATGTGCCTCAAGACTTTGGCAAGGACCAGTCTGACCTTGCAGGTATACAAATCATTGTCTAAAGTATACCTGGCTTTCTTAATTGGCTCAGAACATCCTGACCAGCTAATTACTATCATAAACTTTGAGCTCTATTTCTGGGACAAGTGGCCTTCATTCATATCAGCCTTTGTACTTCTAAAGAAATTCTTATGCCAGCAATAAGAGACCAAAGAGGACTTTGAAGATTACTATTTATGAAGTATATGTATTCCCAATGCGGGTGACATCTGTGTACTCTAATTGGCACTGAAGGATATATGATCTTGATATATTATTTTCCTTTGATCATAAAGTGTAGAAACTGTATAAATATTGGACCTCGATGCTCAATGAAATGGAATCTGTGATCCCATTCACAGCCCCCTAGTCTCCCATAATTCTTAACTCAATTGCGCTGATACACTTTGCACATGTCTCTGCTCTCATTCTGCTTTCTATCTCTTTGTGCTCTAAGTTCTCAGCCTACCACTCTCCACTGCAGGTTTCAGTTCAGCCTTCTCTGCAGACCAGAACATGCTGAGATCCAGCTCCTAGCTGGTCATGCCACTAAGACTAGCTCGGAGCAAGCAGTCCCTGAACTCACACTGCAGCTCCCTGTGAACCTACCAATGGGTATTCCGGAAACCTGTCACAGTTTGCCTTATTATTCTCAAGCTCTCATTTTACAGGTGACGAACAAGAAATAAGGTTAAATGACTTGCTTAGTGCACACAGAAAATGTGAGGCTACATTTCAACTCTGGATGAGTATTCCTGTGTCCAGGCCTGGCACTGTTCGTGATGCCACCTAACTGTACAAAGATTTGCTAGTATAGTGGAGGGTCCTTTTTCATGGTTCCAGTTATCTGTGGTTCCCTGCAGAAGTGCCACCTCCTGCAGTATAGTTACCCTGATGGGAAGATTTGGAGGTCTTTCCTGTGTTTCAGGCACCCTAACCAGGAAGCTCTTGGACATCCATCCTACTTGGTTTCAGTTAGCTTTGGAGGTTGCTCACAGCCAGAAGGGATTGTCACTTTAATTTTCTTGAGGTTTGAGGGGGAGACCATGGAAACTCAAAGGTCAGAAGTGTGCGTTTTGGAATGGCCAGAACCCTGGGCGACTACAGCTCCCAGGACTCTCTACCATAACTTCCTCAGACACCTCCCACAAAGGAAGTGTGGAAAGTATATATGAAAGTATATATGAAGAGAGAGTGTGGCTTTTGGGTGCCTTTTCCCCGGAATGGAGGAGAGCCTTTTCCCCCTACCTAACTTTTCCTAACCTAAATAAACCCAGCTATTCTATCCCTAAAGCGTAGCCTGATTTTATTGAGCTCAGAAGGGCTCAGGTAAATTTCCCACTGGGGCTGGGGGGCTACCTTCCTTCCTTTCCTATTCCCTATCTTCTGTTCCCTTCCTTTCCTCCATCCTCATCCTCCCTTTTTCACTCAATAGAAGTGAGGAAGAGGTTCGACATATGGGCTCAAAAAGTGTTTGCTTATATCCTTTGTTTTCATTTACTCAGTGGTTTTCTGTCAACCTGTAGCACTGTAAATCCAATGGTCTAATCTGAGAAATGGTCTCTTCTGCTTCCACTTTAACTTTTTTTAGGTGTTTTTTTGGTCGGTAGTGATGGAGGGGAGACCATGGAGCACTGAATCGAGGCAGGAGCAGAGAGAGAGCACATATATATGGGGATCAGCAGGTGTTTGTTTATATCTGTGGTTTCAGCCATCTGCAATAAGTCTTGGACTACATGCCCCATAGACCTGGGGACTCTGCTACACTTATTTTTCCCAAGTACATAATCAGCCTGAATCGAAAACACTTTGCACAAAAAAGGCACAAGTCTCTCTTTTTGGTGGCATCTGTAGCCATCTCGAACCAGTAAAATAATACTTTTTCTAGAGTCCTTCTTAATTAAATCATTCTATGGACCAGTGATGGCAAACCTTTTAGAAACTGAGTGGAAACTGAGAGGAAAGCGTGGGTTTTGGCACCTTTTTCTTGCAGTGGAGGAAAGTGCCTTTTGCCCTGAGAGCTTTGGTCCCAACTAGCTGCTGGAGATCTGGTTCTCCCAAGCTTTCCCAAACTTTTCTTTCTAAAACCTAAATAAACCCAGTTAAATATCCCTGAAGTTTAGCCTGATTTTGTTCTGCTCTAAAGTCCACCTCTAAAGGGCTCGGGTTAATTTCCCTACCAGGGCTGGGGGCTACCCCAGCTACTTACCTTCTTCTTTTCCCTTCCTTTCCCTGCTTCTTCTCCCATCATCATCCTTTCCTTCTTTACTCACAACATTCTGGTGACCCGGATGAGACTCTGAACCTGCCTGCCTGCCTACCTACCAGCCTGCTTGCTGCCTTACTGCTATAATAAGGGGGTGTAGGAGGAGGGGGATGTAGCTGGGAACAAGCTGGAGTTGTACAGGGGGTCCCCTCCTTCCTTACAGCAGACCCTTGTTACTGTGAGACTAGATGGGGTCCCCTTGGAAAACGGGGGACCCTGGAAGGGCGTGCTGCCATTGAGGGACTGAAGGAATGGGACTCCCTCAAGTAGAAGTGAGTGATATCCAGATTCAGTGTTGGTACAAGTCGGGGTACACAGAAACCTCCTCTCCCTCACGGCAGGTGGTCAGGCTTAAGATGGAGACCAGCCTGACTGAATCCCAGCACCCCCTCCCAAACTCTAGTCTGCCTCTAAAGCAGGGGTTGGCAATGTATGGCTCTTGAGCCATATCTGGCTCCACCTCCCAATGGACCAGTGCCTCAGGGGGCTCTTCAGCCCCCCCCCCCCATATTCCAGGTCTTCCGCCTACATCTTCCTCCTATCGCAGGCATTTATGGCTCTCTTGACCAAAAAGTTGCCTACCTTTGCTCTAAAGGAACTAATGCAAATCTGATATTTTGATATTTATTTGGATCAACAGGGGAAGAGGAACATTGTAGGGTATTTGTAGGAAAGGGGGGACACAGGAATTCCTAAAGGGTAATATAATCAGGAGAGTCCAGCTCAGTCTTCTATCCCCAAAGGGAGAGCCAGAGCCGCCATCAATCCAGAGCTTCTCCTACCCTCCCCCAACTAATATTATTGCCTAGAAGCTATATTGGTTAGCAGACTAAAGGTGGGATACTGTCTGGTGTGTTGTTTAAAAATATTCTAAGACTATGTCTCCCAGGACTCCCTGCTACAACTTCCTCCGACACCCCCCACTACCTTCGTGGGAGGTGTCGGAGAAAGTATAAATTTTTGCGCCTTTTTGCTCTTGGCACTTGGCTCTTGACCCTTGACCCTGGCACTGAGCTCTCTCTCCGGGCCTTTTTTTTGGAGATCTACCTCCTAGCTTCCCTAGACCTTCCCTTTTCTAATCTAAATAAGGGGGTTGGTGCATAATTATCAAGGGGGTTTCAGGATCAGGGGTCAGGAAGCACCTGGTCAAACATTCATTAAAGGGGTAAATATTCATCAGGGTAATAAACATTCCCAAGAAGGTAAAATATTCACCAGGGTAATAAATATTTCTCAAGGAGGTGTTAAGATAGCTTCAGCTGGGAAACATTTCTCAAGGAAACATTTTTTAGGTTCATCATAGGGGGAAGGTAAGGGAGGAGAAAATTTTTGGGGCTGAAGTTTTGATTTTTAGGCTCATCACTTGTGGTCTGAAAACATGACTGCATCTGCATCCACATTTTTAAAAGTTTTCTTGCCTTTGTCCATTTTTGGTAAATAGCAACCAACGTGGCATTTGTCAGAATGTCAGTGGATTGTCAGTCTATGTGCAATTTTGCTCCATACAAATATCCTATGAATTTTTTGGTGACAGATTACTTCAAAGCCAGAGACTACAGCTTGTGAATGGAGTAGAGTGTTTTGTTGTCAAACAAATGTCTGCTGGCAAATGCAATTGGTTTGATGTGACCATCACTCTTGATATAGATGTTCTTTCAAGCCCAGTCCCTTATAAGCAGAAATCTGTACACAGAACAAAAAACTTGATTGGGTCAGCATAAACTGATACTGGTACATGTGTAAGGCAGTTGACCAAGTCTTTAAATGCTTGATCACACATCTGTTCAACAGTCCCCAAGAGGTTTTGTTGGTTTCAAAACAAATTTGTGCTTCTTGTCATCCTGTCTTTGCCTTTTCCATCATATATATTAGAGTGAGGATCATTCAGTGCTTCAGCAATAACAGTTTTTAACATTTCTGATAATAACTACTAAATCTAAGACAACTCCTCAAATCTCTTGAGATTCTTTGGCTGACTGAGTCAGGGTAATCTTTTTAGTATCTGACAGTGCTCAAACCCTATGACAAAAGCTCTGGCATTTAATGTTTCAGGCAATTTTCCTCTAGCTAATCCAGCACTTCAGTCTCTCCCTATGTTCCTCCAGGAAAGTAGTATTAAAAATTAGAAAAGGTGGGGTGGTACTAAACTGTCCATAAAGGTCTCTATAAACTGCACGTTGATGCACAAAATCATGCATTTATATTTTTCTTTTCTTACTAATACATCAACACATTAAAATCAATTGGAACCAGATATAACTAATATATACAAAGAAATATTACAAATTTGACAGTTAATGTTGTGTTATTATATACATACAAATTAGGAACTAGTTAAAAGAAAAGAATACAATTTTATGTTTTAATTTAAATGGACTGAAAATAATTACAAAGTATGGCTACAAGAAGATTCAAAAATAATTTATATACGGCCTCAGCCACTTCCCAGCTGTGTGACCCTGGGCAAGTCACTTGACCCCCATTGCCCACCCTTACCAATCTTCCACCTATGAGACAATACACCGAAGTACAAGGGTTAAAAAAAAAAAATTTTTATATAGTTTGCAAAGAGATTGGCTTTTTTGCCAATAACCATTTCATCAATGTCAGGTATTAAGCTTTTGAGTTTTAACACAGTTTTCAGTAAGTATGATAAATATGAATTTATTAAACACATACACTGAAGTTTTAATAATCTTCAGGGGTGAAAACTGCTTAGATAGAGATGTATCACCAAATGTTTGAGATTCTTGTAGCAAATCTGTATTTCAAAAAAAGTGTTTTGGAACTAAATAAAAATCCAGTAAACAAATTTTTTTTTTTATACTTTTTTACTTTGTTACATTATATTTCCACAAGTTCTGTATGTTACTTTTTGCTCTTCATATCAGAGAGTCCTAAATAATAAAAATTTCTGTTTTTACATCTTTTCAGTCCTTCAAATAATTCCTCAATATTTAAACATACTTCAATAATTTTTACATGTTGGTAAATAAATCAGTAATAAAAATTTTGTAGTTGCCTTTACTTAAAAATGTTATATTAAATGCATTAATGCAGTCATACATGAATATTAGTCTGATTTTGATCCTAAAGATTTTAATTTAACACCTTTCCAAAGACTCATAATATCTATAATGATAAGAGTCAAATCCCCAAATTTTTTGATTTCATGGCAAAGTTACCAACATTCTTATGACAGGAAAGCCAGTAAAATTTGCATGATAAAAGTAAATCTGCTCACTTTTAAAATTTCCAGTTGATTGTAAACTTTAAAATTCACTATTTTCTTGAATTAATATGTTTCTTTTTCACTTTTTTTGAGCACAATATGTCCTAGTGTGCTATGCAGTGAACATGATGCAACATTGTCCTGATCAATTTCATTCTATTTAACCAATAATTTAGAGAGAAATCATATCTTTTCTGATATTGGTGCTGCATCATTTATAACCACACATATTAGTTTTCATAACGGAAAATTATATTTTTAAAAAATCTACATACTTTGTTAAAAATAGCTTCACATGGTCCAACCATTCTGGAAGGCAATTTGGAACTATGCACAAAGCACTTTAAAAGACTGCCTGTTCTTTTATTTAGCCATACCACTGCTAGGTTTGTACCCCAAAGAGATAATAAGGAAAAAGACTTGTATAAAAATATTTATAGCCTCATTCTTTATGATAGCAAAAAATTGGAAAATGAGGGGTTGTCCATCGATTGGAGAATGGCTGAAGAAATTGTGGTATATGTTGCTGATGGAATATTGTTGTGCTGAAAGAAATAACGAACTGGAGGAATTCCATGTGAATTGGAATGACCTTCAGAAATTGATGCAGAGTGAAAGGAGCAGAACCAGGAGAACCTTATACACAGAGATACATTATGGCACTGTTGAATATAATGGACTTTTCTACTAGCAGCAATGCTAGAAGAATTTATAAGAAAGACTTATAAGAGGAACTTATAAGAAAGAATGTTGTCTACATCCAGAGAAAGAACTGTGGAAATGGAAATGCATTAGAAAATTATGCAGTCAATCACCTAGTGTGATAGGGATATGATTGGGGTTTTGATGTTAAAAGATCACTGTACTGCGGATAACCAAATTCCAAATTCCATTCTACTAAAGTTTACATACCCTTGGAATAGTATTTCTTCCAAGGAGGTAACTGTTCCTGGTTCACCTTCAGAAGTATTCTTTTTAGTTCCCTCAAATTTCCCAGTTAATGATTTTTCTCCTTCACAAATTCCCCAAAAGGAACAATTGATGAATTTTCCGTAAAGTAAATTAAATTAAAAATAGCTGACTCAGTGGTATGTCTTACTGACTGCACTCTCTTCTACTTTACTTACCATCATATAGAATCTAGATATTATAAAAACGTAATTGAAATTGCTAGGTTATAAAATAATTGTTTCCTCTAACTGCAAAACATAAAACTCGCTTTAAAAAATTCGTTGTACAATAACCAATTCAATGTCAGGCATATTCATGTGTCTGAGATATTATTATTCGAAATGTGTATCCTTTTATTAATGAAGTCTTTCCAAAAATACACTAGACAATTGCTTTGGTACATTGCAAAATTAAAATGTGTTCACTGTTATTAGCTGCCTCAAAATTTGCAATTTAAAAACACTAAGTATGAAGTTTCAAATTCCATTCTATGTTTATGTTTAATATAATAAATGAAAATGTCAGATATTTTAAAATATTTTTACTTTTTAAGAAATCAACAGATTTATCAACATAGCTTTGATTGTGTCAAGGCAAATGAGGTTTTAGAAATTTTCCACAAATTACACACTATAGTCATGGATATTTAATTCCAAGAAATTAGAAAATTGATTATTGAATTCATTATTTTCTGTTTTTCACAATCCCCATTATAATATATTTATCTCAAATTTTTTTTGTTTCATAATTATGACAACATAAAATTTTATTTCCTAATTACAGCATGGTAAACATGAATGGATATTTTAAAGTTACTCATTAATATTTTTCAACATTCTACCTTAAAACACTTCTTTTAAACATATTACCATTTAGAAGATGTCATAAGTATTTTCCCTGTAGTTTCTCTTGGATTTTATTCACTTTCTATATTTTCCCTTTTGTTTATCTTTGTTGGGACTTTTGGAATATGGAAGTTTCCTATCAATATTTTGTTACCTTCCATATCTTCCTATAGTTAAAATAATGTTTTCTTTATAAATTTAAATACTCATATGTTAGGAGTATATGGATTCATTTCTTAATTTGGTGGTTGTTGTATGGTTCCTTCCAGAACAATGTAGTTTCCTTATTTCTTACCTATTAAGTTTTTGAATGCTTTTTCTTTGTCAGATAGTATGATTGCATAGCCTGTGTTTTGGGAATCACTTGATGTATAGCAATTTTTTTTCATTCCCTGTTTTATTGTGTTTTTAAAAATTGTTTCTTATAAGTAACAGATTGTAGCATTTTGTTTTCTTGTCAAATATGGTACTTTTTCATTTTATTGGATTATTTAATCTGTTCATAGATAAATTTGAGAGAAAAGGCTTATATCTTCCTTTGTCTTTAATACTGGATTTTTTTTTTCAAGTTACTATTTTTTCCTCTTCTGGTGTAAGCAATATTATTTTCCTTCAGTTGCTTTACCTTAACTTTTTATGAAGGTACTATTCCCATTGGCTCTTTCTTCTTCACCTCTGCTCCCCTCTTCTTATTTATTGTTCCTTTCCATTTTGAGTATTATTTATTAGTTCAGTTTTCTCTCCTGCTTTTATTTGGTTATATAATCCTCTACATTTTTTTCCTGTCAGTCACAGGATTCCCCTCTCTTTTCCCTTTGAACTAATGCTGATTAGTTCATTATTTTTATTTTGTTTTTTTTTTTAATCTTCTCAACCTCATCATTCTCATCATTTTTATTTCTCATTTTGTCTCAACTATCTAATCTCTTTCTAATCTAATCAAAACTTCCAAGGTATCAATGTCTCTCCTCTCTAGATAGTTTCTGCCACTCATTGCCTTTTAGAGTTTGACCTGGGATTCCAAGTTTCCATTTTGCCTCACTTTATAGAACAGTGTGAATTGTTGTCAGGAATAGTGTTCCTTCCTCAGGTTTTTTTCCCCCATTATGTAGCATTAGTGATGTATACCTTCTTCCTCCCAATTACCTTTTTACTCTAGTTAACCACCAGGGATTTCCAACTCTCCTGAAGTAGGAGGAATAGACTTTTCAAGTACCAAATAAATCCCTTAGGGTCATAAGCATTGTAAGGTTCACAGACTGTCTCTTTTCACCCATAGAAGCATTCATCAGTGGAACAACTACTGTCAGTAATCAAGACCTTTCTTTTCTCTCCCTTTAATTCTCCCTTTCAAGGTTTCAGATTACTTCTAGTTCTCTTGTACCTTGCCTGAGATAATAGTGGGGGGAATGGGGTTTGGCATGTTAACTACTTTGAAGGATAGTACAGTGTCCTAAAAGTAGTCCCCCGTAGTGAGAGCTGGCCCCAGTAAAATCAAAGCAATGGTCTGGCCAGAATTGCTCCTAACATGAAGTCCCCAAACCCTTCTTTTCCTTCCCTCCCCTCCCTGATATACTTTGTAAATAACTGGCTGCTCTAGACAAACTCACTGAAGCAAACATTTCCCTGAGAATCAGGACTAGATAGTTACATATTTGCCTGTAATTTACTATCCTATAAAAAAGTCTATTTAGAGCCACTGAGGTAATCTACATCCGTTGTCTATCTTGTAAATCATTACTATTATCCCTGCAAAAGTCTTACCCTCATCCCTTAGCCTTTTCCATTTTCCCTATAAAGTGCATACCCCAAATCATTAAACTTTGTCACTGGTCATCAAGAAGATTTTGCGTGTCTATCTGTCAGTCTGTCAGTTTGACCCTCCTATAATCCCAGAATCATTTCTCTCATCCCGATTCATTGACCCATGAGTTATTTGTCCAGAGGGTCTCTACACTTATATAGCTAAATCCATTTGGAGGGTGGATGACTTGACTTGGTTCCTTGGAGAAAGACAAATGTCAACTTGTCTCTATCAACAGTAGAGTAAGATTGGAACAAGTCTGTAATGGCCACCAGAAATTTCCATAAAGGAATATTGAGTATTTTAATAGCCATTCCAGAGTGCAGTCTGAGTTCCAAAGAATAGATTCATGGGTCCCCCAGAAAGGGTGGGTTGGGAAGAATTTGGGTCTATTAGTGCCAGGAAGTGCTGACTATCATTGGAAACCTAGATGACCTATTGTTCATCCTTCATTTCAAAGAAGACAATGACATCATGCATAGTGTTTTAAATCTCAGGTGAATTATATTTAAGTGAGGCAATGTTTACACAAACTTATTAGCTTCACACTCTCTTTCATAGTCTACAGAATTCAGTGGGAAGATGAAAGTCAGGATATCTGGCCTGATGGCCTAGGATGCAGTGGACAACCTTGGCTTCTAAGATGTCTCATCAAGTTCAGTGGCAAGAGAAAAGTCAGGCAGTCTGGCGATAGTCCAGTATGTGATGGATAACCTCGATGTCTTCAACGTCTGACCAAGCTCAAGCTCTGATATCTCCACAGTGCATGCTTTCATGGCAGTTGGAACAAATTGTTCTCATTAGAGTGTTCACTGAGGATAGTTCTCACATGCTTGGTATAACGGACTAGTCAGGACATTGCGAAGGTTTAAGCAAGCCTACAAGTGCAGCTGGCAAATGGAATTTAGAAGTTGACCCTGAAAGAACAATAGTTGGCCTGGGGGGAGGACCTTGAATTCTGAAAGAACCAATGGATCCCGATCAAGCTTGGGGCATAGCCAAGGAGGGAGGAGTGAATTTATGGGGCTGCAGACCTTTCAAGCTAATCCAGAGGTTTTCCTTGAGACTTTTGGGAAGACCAAACCAGCCATTTGTTCTACTTTTATTCCTTTACCCAGTGAAGAACCTAAACAACCATTTTCTTTATTTTGAGCCAGGCGGCTAACAAACCCTGCTCTGAACCTTGATTTCTGCATTCCCTCTTTAGTTAGTGATAATTTTAGAATAGGATTTTATTAAGGGTTTAGGGTCAAATAAAATGGGCATTTGGAGATCTCTGAAGAAACATCTGTTACTACCCTGCCCTTTGATATATTGCTAATAGGATTTAGGGAACCAACCCCCATACTCTCCTTTACCCCTCAAAGTATTTAATTCCTGAATAAACCCTTGTTGAGAGAGTCTAGTCAGATTTGGACAGCAACTGATTTGGGAGGGGGACAGAATCTTTGTGGGTTGTGGGAGGAAGGTGGACTGCTTCCATTTTGAACAGCTTTCAGCTCTACAGGGAATGGGGAGGCTTGAGTGAATTTAACCAGGCTCTGAGTAATTTCAAAGTTCCTTTGGGGTTCATTCATTAGACAACTTCTCCCTCTAACTTCCCATCCCTTATTTGACCACATTGGGGAACCTCCACTCGGGTAGCAACCCTACCCTTGTGTCTCCCTAGTAAGGCGGGGTGGTGAGAGAGTAGCTTTGGCCCATCATTCAGTCAGGGGGTTACCAGAACACACCCCAACTATCTGCTACCCTCCTTCTTACAGAGTGGCGAGCCTAACCTAAAACAAAGAACCTGGAATATACAGAAGACACAATTTAATAGAGAAAAACCCGAGTAGCAGTCAGATGGTAGCCATATTGGATTAGTTCCACCCCTGACTACAGAGGCTCCATTAGGGGACAAACCTCTTGTGAAAACCAGTCCTAGAAATATACCAAAGGAGAAAGATACAAGCTGCCAAGTTTCTTACATTGGGGAAGACATTCCTTTAGCTCTCCAACAGGTTTGAGGTCTAATAGTTACCCCTGATCAGATTTAGATCATCTGCCAAGGTGAGTTTTACCAGGTATGGCAGCTGTGTGCTCTGCAGCTTCCTGGGTAAAGGTGGATGAGCAGCCTTTTAAACCCTCACACTAGGGGAGCTAATTGTCTCCAAACACTGCATACAACATCCCTAATAATATACAGTCATCCCACGCTTATTGCAGTTCACTTATCGTGGCTTCACTGTATTCTGGGTTTAAAAAATATGTAAATATTGTGGGTTTTAAAATGTATCCTGAAAAAAAATGTATCCTGGGGGGGACTGCATTTCCCAGCATGCCCCAGGGGTCCTTCCCCCCATTTCCTGGTGTGGAGTTGATCTATGTAAGGGCCAATCCTGCGCCAAGGCTTTTCTTCTTCTATGAATGAGGGTAGCGAATGGGGTAAGTAGAAGTGAAAGTATGAGTTAATTTCAGCCCAGGGGGAACTCTGGTTGCTTTTGTTTCAATAAAGCTTTAGAAAGATTGGAGTGAGAGAAAGTTTTCTTTTTAGCTTTCTTAAATATCTAATTCTGTATTGTGAAGTTTTCACTGTATCACGGGATGTGGGGCATGAATACCATACTGTAATAATGAAAATGCAGTATACCACTACCACAGGTGCAAGTTTGCCAATGCAAGCTTGTACACAACACATTTGTGGAATGAAAGACAACAAGCCACAGCAATGTGTTCTGTATTCTGAGCATTGATTAGCTCAATGACTGTAGCACCAGTCTGTTAGTTCTCCTGCTACTTCATGGATTTTTATCTATACTGGGGGTCTCTGGAATGTAACTCCCATGATAGGTGAGGGATCACTATTGTGTCATTTTAAATTACTCTAATCCCAGGGCTCCTTGCTACAACTTCCCCCGACACCTCCCACTTCCTTTGTGGGACGTGTTGGAGAAAGTATAAGAGAGAGGGTTTTGGCACCTTTTTGTGCTGGGAGGCTGGCTGACACTCTCTATCCTGGATCTTGCAGAGCTCTCGGCTAGTCTCTCTCGGAGCCTTTTCCCCTTCTATCTACCTTTTAGTTTTCTCTAGACCTTCCATTTTCCAATTTAAATAAAACCTAGCTATTCTAAACTCTGAAGTTGCTCTTTGATTTTTTATTTGAGCCCTGAAGGGCTCTGGTCAATTTCCTCCTGCCGGGCTTCCTTTCCCTTCCTCTACCTTCTTCTCTCCTTTCTCCCATCCACCCTTCCTCCTCCCTTCCTCCCTTCACCTTCACACTATACACATTTTAGATCCTAAGTCTCTCCTCAGGTCTTAGGCTCTGACTTAGCTCCCCAGGATATTATATGGGCTATTCTGTTACAGCGATAGGCAGCTTTCACTCTCAGGGAACCGCTGCTTCTCTGGCAGTAAAGATCCCACTCAACTCTTGGTTAGTGAGTTCCCCCATGAATAAGCAAGGGTTCTTATTTGCTGTTGCCCTGACCTATATCCTGAGCTATGTAAAAATAAAATAGGTGAGCACAAAAATAAGGATATAGAACTAGAAAATAAAGGTTCAAAATGCTTCTAGCTACTTTTGATAGATGATATCAAAGTATCTTCAGTGGTAAGTGCAGAGAAGCTTAAAGATGAACTTCCCTTCAGGGCCAGGCGCAAGGAACGCTAAAGAGACTCAACTATTTATTTTAATATATATGGGGAAAAGGATTTCTAATTCTAGGGGATTCTAACTCCACTGTGTCATTTGAAATTGTTGTAATCCCTGAAAGACTACAACTCCCAGGGCTCCCTGCTATAACTTCCCCTGACACCTCCCACTTCTTTGTGGAAGGTATGGAGAAAGTATGAAAGATAAAGTTTGACGCCTTTTCCCCCTCTCTACTCTGGAGTCTCTCTGTTCTTCTCTCTCAAGCCAGAAGGCTCTTGGGTCCTGATATTCCTTTCTCTCTCTCTCTCTCTCTCTCTCTCTCTCTCTCTCTCTCTCAGCACCATTTCCCCTTTCTGTCTGCCTCCTAGTTCTTCCTAGAACTTCACTTTTTTAATTAAAATAAAACCTAGCTATTCTAAACCCTAAAGTTGCGCTCTAGTCAGTTTCCCCCTGCCAGGGGCTGGGGACCACTACCTTCCTTTTCCTTCCTATACCTTCTTCTCTGCTTTCTCCCATTACAAAAAACCTTCCATCTACCTTCCCTTCACCCCCACTCACAGTTTATATCGACCCAGATGGGACCTGAATCTGACTGTCCTGCCTATCTTACTGCCTAAGGGTAAGAGAAAAAATTTCCCCGCCCAAAACCCAGCCCAGTTGGGGGTCCCTTCCCCTACTAAACCCCTGCCTGGCTCCTCTGCCTCAGCAAAGGTGGTAAATCTAAGTACCCCTCACCACAGCCCAGCAGCCTTAACCCTAACCCCCTTACTCCTGCTGGGCTAAAATCCAGTAGGGGGTCTCTCTGGAAACTAGATCTGGAAAAGTTAACAACTTGGAGAGAAGAAAGTTTGTTCATGAGAGAGTTTGTTGGTAGAGAGAAGCAGATGGCAGGTGGAGCTCATCTCCCCAGACAGAGAGCTTCAAGTTAAGATGGCAGCCATGGACCCCCTTATGTGTGGACTCCCTGATGTGTGAGAAGAAAAACCTTTCACTCTATAAATAGAGGAAGATTGCTGGAGAAGTTTATTATATAAGAAAACAATATTACTTAAGATATGCTTTAGAATAGCTTAGTAAGTTAGATTCATTTTAATAGATAAGAAAGGGAGAGAGGAGAGAGGTTAGCCTTGGTTTACCAAAAAAGACGAAAATCTCCTGCAAGATAGTTTTGGAATGGGTTCATAGATAGAACTTCTTAGATTAGGGAAATATATAAATACCTCAACTCAATACTACTACTTTCCTTTCCTTTTAATAGTTCAATAAATAGGAATAACTTTTTTAGACAGTCTCCAGCAGTTTCCTAAATAGCTAATACAGTTGATTCCCTCAATGGTCAACTAGTGAGTTATTAATACTGATCAATAACAAGGGTCAATATTACCTTTTACAATACCCAGGGGCATGAGGGCATTTGGACATTCATCCAGAGCAGGTGTTGTCCATAATGGTTGTGCAAATTTGAAAATGGCTCTGAGGACCCTGGGAGATTACATCTAACTTCCTCAGACATATCCTACTTCTTTTGTGGGAGGTATCTGAGGAAAGCATAAGAAGAAGAGAGAGGGAGAGTTTTAGCACCTTTTTTGGAGAAGCACCTTTTCCTCTTACTGGAGGAGAGCCCTTTTCCCCCTGGAGAGCCTTGGTGATCTACCTCCTAGCTTCCCCAGAATCTTTCCCTTTCCTAACCTAAATAAACCCAGTTTATTAAATATCCCTATAATCTAGCTTGGTTTTTGTTGAGCTCTGAAGGGCTCAGGTCAATTTCCCCACTGAGGCTGGGGACCAGATACCCCAGCTACCTTCATTCCCTTCCTCCAGCTTCCTTACCTTCTATTTCCTTCCATTCTCCCATTCTTCCTTCCTTCCTTCTTAAAACAAACATGGTGCATACTCGAGTACCATGCCAACAGTTTTCTGAGCAAGGTCTACTGCAGGGGTCGGCAATGCTCTCGAGCCATATCTGGCTCCACTTCCCCACGGGCCAGTCTGAGCAGAGCCCCAGGATGTGCCCCAGGGGGCCCTTCAGCCCCCGCCCATATTCCAGCACCTCCACCTCTATCCTCCTCCTTCCGAAGGCATTTATGGCTCTCACAGCCAAAAAGGTTGCTGACTGTTGGTCTACTGTCTCTTCCAAAGTAGTTCACTTTGACTGGTTTCAGGTGTTAAGTCTCAGGTGATAAGAACAGTAGCAGTGGAATGTGCTATTCACCATAAGACCTAGTAGAGAAGGGGGAAGGGATATAGTGATGGTATCTGGATTGTTCCTTGGGGCCTCTCAGCTTATAAGATACCTCCAGATTCTGAACTGAATAGGGATTTAGGGCCCCTGGGATATTCCAGCCATTTGCCACATCACTTGGCAGAGAACAAGTTGTTTGGTGTTATAGAAGCAACAAGCAGTCTGTTGGTTATTACTTCTCATCAGAGCCCTGCTGTTGGTCCTTAATTAAGCTCTGAATCTTCAGATGGTTAAAATCTCTGGTCTCAAAGTTGTTGGGGGTAGAAAGGGTGGGGATGGAGGGGTTGTGAGCAATCTTTGTAAATTTAAGATCTCATTTCTCAGAGGAAAATAGATAAAATTAATGATAGAGAACCTTGTTGACCCTGGCTGACTCTGAGAATTCAGGATGAGGGACCAGGATGCTCTGAAAAAGCTTTGTGTGAAGGGAATCCCCACCCAGGATCACATACTGGGGTCCTACCTCCATCCCTGCATTCAGAGAGCATGGAGCATGGGTCACAGGGCAAGTGACCTAAGCACATGAGCTAGAAATTAATGGGAAATTGATCTGGGGGTAAAAGGGAAGGAATAAAAGAGGGGGTTCCAGGAAGTAGGCTCTCCATTTTCAGGCATGTGGAGAAAGGAAGGTGGCTAAGGGGTCCATTGGGAGACCAGCCACATGGCAGGATGAAATTAGGCTTTTTCTATCTGACTGCCTTCTCCTGTTCAAGTAAATATTAATAAACTCTATGGAAATTAAGGACAAGAGTTTAATGTAAGTATTACAGTTTGGAGACCAGAAGTTTGGAGAAAAAAATAGACAAGGGGACAGGTTGATCTTGCTGCTTCCCTGGCCACTGCATGTGACTATTGCTACTGCTGTTTCCCGCCACCTCCATGCTACCACCCTTCATGTGGCTCCAACATTAGTTTAGGTGGTGGTGTGGGTTTTAAAAATATTGTGGCTGGGGGGACTGCATCCCCCAGCATGCCCCAGGGGTTCCTCCCCTCTACTTCCTGGCTTGGGATTGGTCTTGAATGGGCCAATCCCATGCTAGGGAGGGACTATACCCCCCCCCCACTTCTGGGCCCAGGATTGGTCTATATGAGGACCAATCCTGTGGCAAGGAGGGCCCCTTGAATCTGACTAGATTTGAGGTTAGTGGGATAGTCAGTTGCAGGCTAGTAAAACTCCATTTTTTTCCCTTTAAATGAAAGTTTTTGTTAGATAAAGAGATGATAATTTCATTTTCATCATTACAATGTGGAAGGACTATTACAGGGAACAGAAAAAAGATTTCTGAAGCTGCCCCAGTGCCAGAGTTCAGGAGTATATACTGGCTCAGCCTTTATTTTGTTTGGGGTTTATTTTGTGTGTTTTGCTTTGCTTGCCCTGCTGGTCTGAAGTGGCCCCTGCGGATTGGAGCCTAGTCTCAGACCTCTCTCCCTTGGCTTGCTGGGGTGTCTCCCAGCAGAGGCCCTTGTGAAGGACTCCCACTCTGCTTCCCCACTTTTTGACCTCCTAGTAGGGAGCCCCAGGCTTGTGCCCCTAACTGAACTCTAAGCTGAGGCCAAGCTTGCCCGCTTGTGGTCTTGACTGGCAGGCCCTGTGGTGGAGGCCAGGTCATAGCCAGTGCCCCTGCTAGGCCCAGACTGTAGCCCTGACCCCAGACCAGACCTTTGTGGTGCTCTCTGGCCTCCCAGAGGTGAGGGTGCTCTGGACTTGCACAGCTCAGACTGCTATGCACTGTGGCCAAGGCATTGTGACTTGTGGCTGATGTGCAGTTTGTTTGTTTTTGGGGGGAGGGGACATTTCTCCTTTTTCTTTCCTTTCTTTCCTTCTTTCCAGCACTTCCTTATGTGTAGTTGCCTTCCAAACCCAGCCTTTTAAGTTGTTTTTTATTTTTAAAAAAGTAGTGTGCTAGAACATCTTCATCCTCAATAGTGTGTTTCCTGGTTCTCTAACATCACCCAGTTAAGTTAATCATAATCTGCAAAGAGATCTTTCATGTCTTTTGCTTGTCCTCCCGTAAGTCTTGAGAGGGTTGTTATTAGCCTAGAGCAGTGATGGGCAAACTATTGCACGGGCCAGAGGCAGCCCCCTGAAATGTCCTAACTGGCTGTGACATTATTCCTAATCTGATGAATAAAATGAGTAGGATACAATATAATGAAACTTTGAATTAGTTGCCTTAGAAACAGACTTACAGATGAGCATTTCCTTTCCTTTAGCCCCCTCTTTAAAAAGTTTGCCCATCACTGACCTAGAGAAATGATGACGAACCTTTTAAAGATCGAGTGCCCAAACTCCACTCTCATGCCACATGTGAGCTGCCCCCTTACCCCAGACAGGGGAGCAGGGCAGAGGGACAGGTGTAAGAATTAAAATGGGTTTTGGTCAAATTAAGAGTTATAAAAAGTTGTTGTGGTCACTGTTTATAAAAATTAACTCTTAAGTCATGAGGCTGTTAGTAGCTTTATTACAGCAAAGTAGAGATAGTAAAGAGCGAAATGTAGGAAGGAGATAGGGAGTGACCTAAGTGCAGATCTAAAGAGATCCAGATCACCTCCCAGCAAGGGCTCCCTCAGGTCCCAACATCCAGCCAGGAGTCTGGTAGTCTCTTCTGTGGTGAATAAAATAATAAAAGCAGAGGATAGTGTGAGAAAAAGAGTCTTTAATAATAAAAGAAAATGCCTTTGCTCCAGGCAAGATCCTGTTCTCCCCCTCTGGTCTGCAGCTCAAATGGATCAAAAGTCTGATCAACATTCCCTCCCAAGCACAGGATCGATCCATTTATAGACCAATCTCATGCCAGGACATAAGGGGAAGGGAACCTCGTGAGGCGTATTTTTTTCCCTGGAATTATTTAGGTACTTTACCTAAGCTGGTTTTGCCAAAACCTTAACCAATAAAAAGGCCAGTCATGAATGTTTGATACAAGGGAAATAGAGAAAGTCTATGTGGTGAGTCTCTCTCCCAGCACTCCCCTGGGGCTGAATATACACTGGGAGACTTAAAGGGGGTGCCACTCCACAGGAGTTGGGAGCAAGGCTTCCCTATAAAAGGAGGTATGTGGTACCCCAAGCCGATCCTGAATAAGGACAGGGTTCACTCAAACCTCCCCCAAGGTCAGGGGAAGTTGCAGTAGAGAGTCCTGGGAGATGGAGTCTCCCAAGTGTGTTATTTAGAACTTTTGGGGATTCCACTTAGAGGTATTTGGGGCTCATTTGAGCTTTTAAATGACAAACTTCCTGTGGACATTTGGGGGACTTTGAAACTACATTTTCCATGATCCAGTGGGTTTCCAGTTTTGGATGTTGTGACATCTCCAATGTAAAGCGCAGCTTAAATTCGGAGGTCGGGCTTGAGACTGCCTCTTTTGCCATGTACACACCATGAAGAAGGTACAGACTGGTGGGAAGTTTGAAACTAGATCTTAGCAAAAGGTGCGTGGTCTATTTTATTCTATCAACAATGGCCTTAATTAAAATATTATTTTCCTCATAATATCAGCCTTTATTACTTTTAAATATAACACAGGGCTTAGGGCTTAGGTCCACTTCAAAAAGCACACCTGGGAGTATAGGGAATGCTGGGGAACATAGTTCCTCAGTATATAGTTTTTTTCAAAACACACATTCCTGCCTGAGATCTGTTGGGAGATCAGTCTCCCTAGTCCAGGGGTCGGCAACCTTTTTGGCTGTGAGAGCCATAAACGCCACATTTTTTAAAAATGTAATTTCGTGAGAGCCGTACAGTGCTCATAGTGCACACTCCTGTAACAGCGCCTGAAAAAAATTGACATTATGGCTCCTGCAGAAAGAGCCATATTTGGCCCTCAAAAGAGCCAGATATGGCTCAAGAGCCATATGTTGCTGATCCCTGCCCTAGTGAATCCTGCAAACACAACCAAACTTATAACTTCAACTAAAGAGACATATAGTTTCTTAAGGGGAAAATACAACAATTAGGGGACAAAAGGAAACTGTGCAGTTTGGATTGGCTTTGAAGTCCTGGGAGACTACAACCCCAAGGACTCTCTACCTCTGCTTCTCAGACACATCTCACTTCCTTTGTGAGAAGAGTCTGAGGAAGGTATAAGAGAAAGGGAGAGCACAGGGTTTTTGTGCCTTTTTCCCCAACCAGTGGACGTGCCTTTTTAGGAGAACCGAGGAGAGCCTTGGTTCCCTCGGAGATCTAACTCTCCTAGCCTTTTCCCTTACCTAACTTTTCTTAACTAAATAAATCCAGTTATTTCTATACCTAAAGTTGTAGCCTGATTTATTGTGCTCCGAAGGGCTTGGGTCAATTTCACCAGTAGGACTGGCTACCCCATCTATCTTCCTTCCCTTCCTCCAGCTTTCCTACCTTTCTTTTCCCTTCCTCCCATCCATTCTCATCCTCCTTTTCATCAACATCACAAAACAAAAGGGAAAAAGAAGAAAACCAATTAGGGGGCAGTCTCCTTTGGCACAACAATATACATACAAAAAAAACTCATTCAACAAAACAAATGCATTCACCCCTCCCCCCCCCCCTCCACCCAGTTCAATTCAGCACATCCAAAAGTTTGCTCAGGATTTCTTGGAGCAGCATGTGTTCTCTGCAGGCATCTTTATGGCATCTTCTGCAAGCAGTTCACCCTCTGGCCTCTGGGAGGTAGCAAGTTTCTTACCCTAGAATTACTTTCAAAAGAACTTATTTTGCATTATAAGATAAGGCTGTTTTTCAAATTCCCTCAAAAACACCCACAAGAGAGGTACTCCTGGGTAAGGTTAGGTTAAGGATAACAGGACCAGTTTCTTTTATTAAAGTTATGGGATTAGTAGAGATTACTTGGCAAAGAGTGACTAGTAGATGAAACCCAGGAGTTCCCCTTGTCTGACAAACAGACTGTTACTGTAGGCTCTCTTTCTTTGCCTAGGCCAGTGATGGGCAAACTATGGCCTGCAGACCAGATGAGGCCCCCTGAAATGTTCTATCTAGCCATAGGACGTTATTCCTAATCTGACGAATACAATGAGTAGCATACAATACAATGAAACTTCGAAAGAGTTGCCTTAGAAATAGACTGACAAATGAGCATTTCCTTTCCTTTGGCCCCCTCTTTAAAAAGTTTGCCCATCACTGGCTAGGCTAATAATGAGCTTAGCCACCAGCCTCTTGTTCTTTGTTCTTCACCCAATATGAATCTGACTGCGATTTTCTATTTCTCAAGTAGTTTAATAATTCTAGTAAATTTAGAAAGGGATAGGTTTGAGGGAAGAGGAGACCCTACTGGGGTTTTATTTTCTTCAGCTGAGCCAAGATGGCTCACTTCAACTGACCTTTCCTCTTCTAAACTAATCAAAGACTCTATCCTACCTTAACACGTGGCAAATGTCCTTCTTGGGAAGGTCAAGGGAATGAAAGGATCTTCAGGGTGACCCCCCGAAGTTGAGGGGTCAGCCCCTTCTTAGCCGCTGTTGTTAGTTTTTCTTCCAATGGAACAACAGAAACCATATTTCTCCACTGAATCAAGAAGAATTGGCTGTAAGATTTTTTTCACCAGTTGGGATCTAGAGCTTGGGGTCTCTGCTCCACACTCAACCAAGTTCAGAGGGCAAAGACCCTTCAGTTCGCTGTTTTGCCCACAATACGCTTGACTCACTCCAACTGTCAATCCCCCACATTTCGACCTCTGCACCATTTCAGTGCACAGAAATGGCATAAGCTTGATTCACAATTTTCCTTTCCACAGTGGGAAGTACATGAGAAAGTATAAAAAGAAGATAGAGCACAGGTTTTGGTTCCTTTTTCCCTGGAGGGCACCTTTTCCCCAGAACCGAGGAGAGCCTTTTACCTGCAAGTGCTTTGGTCCCAGCTAACTGCTGGAGATCTAAATTTCCTTGACTTTCCCAAATTTTTCTTTTCCTAACTTAAATAAACCTAGCTTAAATATCCCTGAAGTCTAGCCTGATTTTGTTCTGCTCTGAAGGGCGCAGGTTAATTGCCCCACTGTGGCTGGAGGCTACCAGCTTCCTTCCCTTCCTTTTTCCTTCCTTTCTCCCATCCTTCCTTCTTTTTTCAACAAACACCATTTCTGGTGACCCAGATGGGACTCTGAACCTGCCTGCCTGCCTACTTGGCAGCCTGCTTGCTGTCCTACTGACTATTGGTAAATTTAAAACTTCCTGCCCCAAACCCAATCCAGTGGGGGTCCTTTTCCTCTACTAGGCAGTTTCAACTCCTGCAGGCTCCTCTGCCTCAGCAGGGGTTCCTGGTTTTCTTTGCCTCTATACCCAGCCCAGAAGCCTTGCCCTAAAACTCCTTACCCATGCCATGCTAAAACCCAGTAGGGAATCTGGCTAAAAAACCCAGCACAGGTCCAGAAATAATCCCAGTCCCTCTCTCCCTTCACGCACCCTAGCCTGCTTCTAAAACTCCCTGACTGCCCCCTAACTTACCTGCCTAACACCACTCTCTCCCTCTAGGGCAAATTTGCCTTTAAACTGCTCCCTATCCAATCCCAAAAAACAACACCCAGCTTACCTTTCTAGCAAGACACCCTGGAGTGCTTCCACTCCATCCCCCTTCCTCCATTTTGGCTTTAACTCTGCCCCTTACCCACAATTCCCTTTCCAACTCCCATCTCTCACCAGTTTGACGAAGAAAATCAGCATCTCTTTTATTATAAGAGGGGATACAAACTGAGGATCAGAACAAGGAATCTCTAACTCTAAGGAATCTAGCTATTTTCCCCACAACCCTCTATATCCCTTGCAAGAGGGAGCCTTTGAGTCTTCTAGCTAACTTATTAGCTCTCTATTTGGTATCTAGGTGTTCCCCAAAATCTGACTAAGCTACGTATCTATGACCCTCAATAGTTGGTTAGATTTAGTTCAAAAGCTGTCTCCAAAACCCATTATGATTGCTCTCAAATGGCTAAGTCCACTCGAAGGGGTGTGATCCCTGAGGTAAAACCTCAAAGCTAATCTGACAGGATTTTTAGATAAAAAACTTCTGGAAAGCACAGCAAGTAGAGTCAGATACTTTTCTAGATGTTCCCTAGTCAGACAATCTCCAAAGATGATTTAGGGGTTTCTCCTTCTTTGGTCAGGTTGAGGTAGCCAAGCTCTGACAAGCTGCCTATTCTCCTCCCTTCTGGACAGGAAGAACCAAACTTCCTACAGGAAGTCACTCCCTCTAGGAAAAGGAAGGGAAGGAAGGTAGCTGGGGATCTCCCTCTCCTCCTGCTGGCTCCAGTAGGGAAATTCACCAGGGTTTTCTTTTCAGTATGCTTGGGAGTTAAGTTAATCAAGCTAGAATCCAGGGATAGTTAGATTTATTCAGGGTTAGGAAAAGGAAAGTTTGGGAAGGTCAGGGAATGCCCCTTGGGAACCTGGAGGTGGTTGGTGGAACGTGGAAATTAGATTTTAGCTCAGGCAGGTTTAGATCATAGCAAGCCAATTTGCAATAATACTCTGAAACACTAATTATTTCACCAGCAGGAGATTAATGTATTATATCAGCAATTAGTCCACTTTCATTTCTGACCCAAGGCTGGTCCTTGGGTCAGCCAGGACTCAAAAAGGAAGTCACGTCATCCTTTCTGACATTAGATCTGAAGATAAGAATAAACTACAGTTTAGCTTTACCTTGTCCCACTCTCCTATCCCTCCTTCCTTAGTTAATTAAGTTAAATAAACCCTGGTTTGTTCAAACTTGGTGTCTTACCTCATTTCAGTTTTAGTACTGGCTATAGTTTTCAATACTCCGAAGTGAACTTAAGAGACTCCATTACTATAAGACAGGAAACACCAAGGACCTCTTCCTGCCAAGCCTCCTAACTATGAATAGGATTCATTTCCTTATTTGAAGGAGAGCCTTTCTTAAAAGGATATAGACCTCACTAAGGGAGAATTGTTTTATCCCTTAGCTGAGTCTGACTTAGGGTATTTGCCATCCTTAGTACATTATCCAGTTGTTTATAGTTAACTACTGGTGTATAATTCTCAGGAGAAAATGTATGTTTTATAATCTATAATGTAAAGTTTAAATTTTTTTGAGAATAATTTCAGGATAAGGATCTTGCCATCTCCCCAGAATCCAGACTACGAACCTGTTTGGTGAAGACATCATGAAGATGCCTGAAAAGCTTTCACTGTACCATGAAGACCAAAATTTGAACCTTGGGGTGCAGTTAATTGAATTTACGGGGAGTTGGAATTGAGTTGTAAATATTGTTTTAATTGTACACTAATATACCAATAGGGGACTGCCCCCAAAATTGATTTTTTGTCAATGCGGCTAGTTTTATCCATTTGTTCATCTATTTCTTTTATCCCCCAAATTCCTAAAATTTTAGAAGTTGTCTATGTTTACAGATCCAGCGAAGAAAAAAGACCAACTTTTTTTTGCTGGATCCCAGGGGGAATTATATAATTGGAATTTGGGAGTTACATTTAAAAGTATATATATATATTTTCTATGGACACGTGGGAACTATCAAACTACATTTCCCGTGGTCCAACGGGTTTCCGGTTCCGGTTCTTTGGGCGTGGGGATGCCTGCGTCTCCACGCATAGGACAGTTTAAATGGGAGGAGAATTGAAAGTAAGCTCTCTCTGTTAGCTAGCAGGTGCGCGATAGGAAAGGTAAAGATGGCTGAGGCGGCAGTTTGAATACTTAAAGGCGCAGTCTTATATATATTTTACCAGCATGGCCATGGCTTTAATTAAAATACTAATTTATATTATTATATCAGTCAATCATTTTTAAACAAAACACTGGTCCATATAGCTTCCTGACTATTATCAGCAGCACCTATTATTTATTCAAACCATTTCAGTAGCACCCTTATTTTATAACAGTTTTTTTTTTAAAGTCCCACCACACAAAACCGGAGTACTGTAAGGATGGGGGATGGGACAAAAAGAACCAGAAGAAGGCCATTGGTGACAGTTACTGACAGTTGAGACCAGAGGGAATTCTGGGAGAGGTCTTCCAGCAGAGGTTCTCCGAGGAAGGAGAAGAGGTTCGGAGGATGATATCCCAGCTTGGATCCAGTCCTGAGGACCTTTCTTTGGACATTGAAACCCTGGTTCCCTGATCAAAGATTCCATCGCATCTCACCCAGGAAGACTTCAATCATCAAGTTAGCAAATTGTCTGGACTCTATTTTGGGAGCGATCTCTTAGGCTTCTTCTCCCATTACCCAACCTTGCTGAGAGACCCTTTCTGTTTGATTTTGTAGTTTTAGAGAAAGACAGAAATAGAAACAGAAGGAGAAGGGGCAGGAGATACTTAGGAGTGGGAACCCCAAAGGTTCCCACCCGAGTGACAGACCCCATAGAAATAGATAAGAGCGCACCTCCAAAGTCCCTCTGCTCTTCACCCCTTTACCTAATCCCTATATTGATATCAATAAAGATATTCATTAGTCAGATAGCATTCCAGAGTGCCTGAGAGACGAGGGGGAGAGGAATCACAGCTTGGTCTGGCTGCCTTCATCTTAGAGCCAGACCACCCGCTGCGAAGTTGGCTTACCTTGGCGTGAGCCCTGCCCTCATTCAGAATTGGATTGGGCACCACATACCTGCACTTATAGGGAAGCCTCGCCCCCAACTCCTGTGGGGTAGCACGACTATCCAGGTCACCCAGTTTCGGGGAGACACCCCCTTAAAGTTTCAGGAGTATATATATGGCAGGAGGGGAGAGCTGGAAGACAGTCTCATCTCATAGACTCTCTCTCTCCCCTCTATCATAAACATTGGTCAGCTGGCTCTCTTTATTCTCAGATTTTTTTTAATAACACAGATAAAGTTTGCAGTAGAGCAGGGGTTGGCAACATATGGCTCTCGAGCCATATCTGGCTCCACCTCCCAACCAGCCAGTCCGGGCAGAGCCCCATGATGTGCCCCAGGGGGCCCTTCAGCCCCCGCCCCATATTCCAGCACCTTCCACCTCCATCCTCCTCCTTCCGCAGGAGTTTATCGTTCTCATGGCCAAAAAGGTTGCTGACCGTTGCAGTAGTGTCCTGGGCGATGGAGTCTTCCAGGGCTTAGGTCCACTTCAAAATGTACACTAGTATGTGCCTTAAAGACGGCCTTCCACTTCTCTTAAATCTTATCCTATCTGTCCTTTTCCTATTACACTAGTTCCCTAAGCAGCCATGAGAGATTCCTCCAGTTATCATTAGGAGTTATATGAGTCTCTAGCCACTTGTTGGGTACCATTTAAATTCCTTTGAAGCTTATGGATATTTGTCACAATTTCTCCAGATACATTTACATCAGAGCAACATGATTGATTAATAAAGGCACATGTACCTCCCAGGGTGGTTGTGTGAATATTAAGGGCCAGCTAATTTTGTAGAACTATTTTTGCTAAGAAGTGAAATAATAAGGTGTATAAATGAAGTAGTAAGGTGATAAACTGTGGGATACTTTGCTTGATGACTGCAAAGTATCTCAGATGTTCACCTTAAAAGGAGTTTCAATTGTGAACCTCTTCCACCGGGCTCAGTGCACACAAACTGCCTTGGAGAGTATTTTTCTCTATAAAAATATATTTGTATTCTAAAAGATATGAATATAAGGATTATAAATAAGAAAACCTTAACACTATAGGGAAACTAAATATCCACAAGGCAAAGTCTTCTGGTCTTGTACTACACTGAACTCTGTAAAGAAAAAGGGGTGTTTGCAAAAGAAAAATAACCTGAGCTCCGGCAACCTCCTGTGCTCCCACCAAAGCCTGGGACAAAAAGCCCCTGCCATCACGGGATTGGTCCATTTAAAGACAAATCTCATGCCAGGACATAAAGAGAAGGGAACCCTGGGAAGAGCAGGGAATGCTGGGGACATCCCTCAGCATACAGTTTTTATTAAAACACACAACTCCTTACCAATAACTAAATTCCCATAACCCTATCTGACTAAAGCTAACTAAATCCTCATATAAGAGTTTTAAAATATCTATATTACAAAAAATAACGAGAGTGAGCTCAAAATGGTTAGGCTTATTTAAGGCTGAGTTTGACTCTGAGCTAAAACTCAGAGTCCAAGCAAACAAGGTTTCTGGTTTTTTCTCCTTTCAACTGTAAGAGCAGGCTTACAAGAGATAAGCTTTTGGAATGTTTGAAGCAAAGTTGAGTGACAGAGAACACTGGTTGAACCTGGAGCAAAGGATTGTGGAAAGGAAGGAGTGGGGGACTCTTCGTGGTGGGATCTCTGAGGGAGAGGGAGGACTTTTGGGGTCTTGAGACCTAGTGAAGGCCTAAAAAGGATTTCTTGAGACAGTTGTATACTCCAAAGACCTGTGTTCTTCCTGGATCAACCTGAGACCATCAAGGAAGAGTTCAAGGAACTCCCAGAGCCTGAAGGGTCAACAGCCCCCTCCCTCTAGGCCTCAAGCCAACCATAGAGACTGAATATAACCTGCCTTACAAACAGAGACCCCTAATTCATTATCTACTAGTTAATTAGTTTAGGATTTAGAGATAAGGGAAGAAAGGTGAATTCCCAGACTTACCATCTGGCCTGACCAGGAAGAAGGACCTTGTGGGATTAGTGATTAGGAACCTCTCAACACCTCTGCCCTTTCCCCATCTCCTACAATTTTAATAACTACAACAATAAAACTTGGAAAGCAGTCATATTGAAAGAGATTCTTGACAGAGGGAACAAGTGGGCAGGGAAGGCTGAAAGGCCCTGACTTCGTCTAACCAAGGTTCCCCCTTCTGTGCAGCTTTAACCTGGCAATGGGTTTTTTTACCTGAAGGCATTCTTTGAACTGCCAAGCCTAGGGGCCTACCAACATTATCCCCAAGTACAGACCCCTATCAGGTTACCATAGCTTGCCCATTCTCTGATAATCCATCTTCACACAGAGAAAATCCCTCACCTTCTCAGTAATAGTGACAGGAGAGAGGGTTCTTGACAGACACAATCATTCAAGTCTGCCACCCCATTACCGTCTAGACACCTCTCCAAATATATCATTATTACACAACCAAAGTTGTTTCAGCATCAGGTATTCACTGGATTTCTTCCTGATGTATCCTCCAACTAGGAAACAGAAACTCTCAAGATGGTTTCAAGAATCTCCCTCAGACCAAAGCTTAGTCAGAGAGAAAAGTAAAAACAGCCAACCTCTGAAAACCAGCCACAGCTTAATTGCCACAGAAACCTTCCTGGTGTTTGTGTTTTTTCATGTGGAAGAAGCTCACAAGATATTGTTAATAAATTTCTATCCTTTTCTTCTCAAACCATGGCTATGAAGAGACACAGAGCAACAGCAGTCAAGCTCAGAAACAGCCAGAGTTCGAGCCTCTAGCCAGAGCTCAACTGTCTGGGCAGAGCTAAACTGTTCAGCCCCAGCTAAACGGAACTGCCAGAGCTAAAACTGTCACACAGAACTCTTCCTGTCCTTCTCTCTTCCTTCCAAACCTTGCATACAGTTCTATCTAAGCCACTCTTCAGCTTCTGAAATCACCTTGAAAAATCTTAGCTTATCAGAATCTTATCAATCTTAATTTCTAATTTTATCACTATAGAAGTCAATCTCTTCCTGTAGGTAAGAGATGGTCTTAGTCGTTTGGGACAGTGATGGGCAAACTATGGCCCGTGGGCCAGATGTGGCTCCCTGAAATGTTCTATCCAGCTGCATGACATTATTCCTAATCTGACAAATACAATGAATAGGGTACAATACAATGAAACTTCGAAAGAGTTGTCTTGGAAATGTTACGATTAAAAATGATAAAGACTGATATAATAATAGAAATTAGTAGTTTAATTAAAGCTATGACCATGCTGGTAAAATATATATAAGACCACGCCTATCTTTTATATTTACCGCCGGAGCCCATTTTCCAGCCAGCGTTCCGGAAGGTCAAGAGAGCTTCCTTTCCGATCTCCCATTTAAACTGTCGTCCCCACGCCCAAAGAACTGGAAACTGGAAACCCGTTGGACCATGGGAAATGTAGTTTGATAGTCCCCACGTGTCCATAAATATATATATATATATTTTTAGATGGCATCTCCCAAATTCCAGTTATACGGAAACAGACTGATAGATGAGCATTTCCTTTCCTTTGGCCCCCTCTTTAAAAAAGTTTGCCTATCACTGGTTTGGGAGATGGCTTGAACTGTGTCTTGTGCCAATCTTTCAGAAATATTTCTAACAGTCTATCACTGCCATCATTCCAAAATTTGGCAGGAATGACCAGAAAAATCTTAGTACTGCTGATGAGGATGCTATTGAATTTGGCCTTGACCTTGTGCGGTTTAAAAATATTCTAAGCCCTGGGAGACTAGGACTCCCTGCTACAACTTCCCCCAGCACCTCCCACTTCCTTTGTGGGAGGTGTCAGAGAAAGTATAAAAAAGAGTTTTGGCACCTTTTCTCTCTCTCAACCCAGGACCTAACCTGGCTTCCTTTCCCTTTCTACCCTTCCTTTCCCTTCCTTCTCCTACCTACCTTTTCTCCTATCACCCACACTCACATTTTCATGGCAACCTCTATTGGGACCTGAACCTGTCTGCCTGACTGCTTGCTGCCCATCCTGCCTGCCTTACTGCCTACCAGTAAGTAAAAGTTTTCCCGCCCAAAACCCAGTCTAGTGGGGGTCTCTTCCCCTATTAAATCCCTGCCAGGCTCCTCTGCCTCAGCAGGGTTCCAGATCTAAATCTACCTCACCCTTACCGGGCTAAAACCCAGCAGGGATTCTGGCTATAACACCCAGCAGGGGTCTGGAAAAACCCCAGGTCCCTCTCTGACTTCCACCCACCCCCAGCCTAATTCTAAAACTCCCTACTGCCCCCTACCTACCTATCTAGCTCCAATCTCTCCCTCTGGAGCAATTTTGCCTTTTTAAAAGGCAGCACTAAAAACCCCAAATAAATAAAACTTCACATACCTTAGTTTTCAGCCTGGAGGACTTCCACTCCAACCCCTTTGTCCATTTGGGCTTTACTCCACCCCCCTAGTCCCATCCCTTACCAGTAGTTCTCCTCCCACTGTGGTGCTGCATCTTGGCCATTAGACGCCAGCACTGAATGCCCTTAAGAACCTAGATTCCAGGCCGTGGAGTTGTCTAATTGGCCAACATAGTGATCATGCATTGATATGAGTGTGTGTCATTTGAAATTGTTATAAGCCCTGGAAGACTACAACTCTGGCCAGCCAGAGGCTGAGCCCTGCAGAACTCTCTTTTGGCGCCTTTTTCCCTTTTTTCCTACTTCCTAGTTTTCCCTAGACCTTCCCTTTCTAATTAAAATAAAACCTAGCTATTCAAACCCTAAAGTTGCTCTCAGATCTTTCATTTGAGGGCTCTGGTCTATTCCCCCTGCCAGGGCTGCCGTTACCTTCCTTTCCCTTCCCCTATCTTCCTCTCTCCTTTCTCCCATCCATTCTACCTTCCTACCTTCCTCCTTTCACCCCTCACACAGGTGGAATAACATAAGCTAAGCCACAATTAATATATCATCCTCTGGAAGGTGTATGGAAGTAAGTAAGCTGAAGTAAGAAAACTCTTTGCAAAGGATAAATCAGAAAGGGAAACCCTGGGATGGTGTTACTGAGGTTAACCAAGAGTGTTGATTAGCTAACCTTCAGAGAAAACCCTAAATGACTGAGCAGGGAGCTGGTGACCACTCCCTGCTAGGCTAGCCCTCTAGGATAAAACTAGACAGATTCACTTTCTATTGTTGTTTCTAAGGGATGAGGAGAACCTCCTTGCAGATTTGTTGATCGAAATCTAGTCAGGAGGGGTTTTTAACCAAGTTGACCTCAGGAGAGAAATTCCTTTAGGTTGACCAAGTGGCTATGGCTGTTCCCTCTCTTTCTTAATAGAGTAAGGTATAAGAGGAGGGGGAGCAGAGGTCTGTCCAGGATAAAGACACCGCAAGAATTGGAGATGGCTTTTGTTCAGGTATTTGCTTAATGCCTGAACTTCCTCGATGTCTCCCCCTGAACATACCCCATGGAGGGAGGAGGCAGTGGCAGACACCTCAAGATTTGGATAAACCTCAGGTTATTTAGAGCCTTCTCCCCTAAGGAACCCTTTCTCCCTTCCAGCCCCCCTTCACTCCTACAACAATTGATTCTGACTGCATTATATTAACTGAAGGTGATTTAATAACAAGTTCATAAGGGAAAGGATCAGGATTGAGAATTAGGATTTGCCTTAAACCTAAAGCACAGAGTGCTTTCAAGTCTTTCTCAGTTCTGAGCCCAGAGCTTATAGTTTTTCTTCTTATCCTATGCTATAACTATGCTAAATTGCTTGAGTCAAAGTCTTTAGCAGTAGTCAGCAAGTGATGTGGAGATCTTGATCTTCTCTGCTGGTTTCACCTGTCTGTCTGGTTGTTACTCCTTGAGAACAGACTTTCAATTCAGCTGGCTCCTGTGAAGTTTAAAATTATTGTAAGCCCTGGTACACTGTCTCCCAGGACTCCCTGCTACAACTTCCCCCAACACCTCCCACTTCCTTTGTGGGAGGTGTTGGAGAAAGTATAAAAGAGAGAGTTTTGGCACCTTTTTGGCTTCTCAGGTCTCTGGGCTCTTTGGGCTCTCTGGGCCCTGGACCCTGGAGACTCTCTTGGCCCTGAGCTTTCTCTTGTGCCTTTTTTGGAGATCTACCTCTTAGCTTCCCTAGTTTCTAATCTAAATAAACCTAGTTATTCTAACAATAAGTGCTACCTGATCTTTATTAAGTTCTGAAGAGCTCAGGTCAATTGGGGGCTACCCCAGCTACCCTTGTTCAGGCTTCTCTACCTTCCTTTCCCTTTCTACCCTACCTTTCTCTTCTACCTCCAAACTTCTCTTTCACATTCCACTGGGGCATGCCTGCATCCCTGCATCTCTGCATACGTGAGTGTGAACTTGACCCTCATAAAAGAGGCAAATCAGGAAGTTTGGGCTCTCTGTCTCTGGTGTCCTGTGAAGGAAGCTGCTGCTGACATGCCTTTGTTCCTACCTTGTGGGAAGCTAGCCTAGCCCTTAATCTCTCTATCTTTCTCATCTTTTGCCTATCCAAGTAATTCTAATAAACTTTATTAAATTCCAAGGACCACAGGCTGAATTCTATAACTACATAATAGAGCACCCTTTTGGTGATTTTACTTTACCTGCAGTGGAGGTCCACTAGGAAAGCACAAGAAATCTGCCTGTGGCAGTGGCCTTTCCCCAGGAGTTCTCTCTTTTGATTTTCCTTTCACTTTATTTTTTAGTGCAGGGTTTATGGTGGGGTGGGAGGCTGTGGATCTCTAAGCCTCAGAAAGACAGGAGTGGGGAGAGAGCACACATATATGGGGGTGAACAGGTGTTTACTTATATCCTTGGTTTTAGACCTCCTCGGATAAGTCTTGAAATATATCCCTTGTGGCTACGGGGAATCTACTATAGTCAGTTCTTATGTAATGTAAGATATTCATTCCAAAAAATTTCCACCTTATGAAAGATCAGACAATAAAAACCCACAGGGCTTATGAGGAAAGTAGGGTTGGGGGACAAGATACACAAACAACCCTAAAAATGCTTAGTGAGAAAAGAAGATCATAATCTTATAAAAAGTTTCTTATGATTAAAATTCTCTGTAGACTGCATCTTAATTTATAGTAATTAAAAAAATAAAAAGTGAGCCAGAGAAAGAAAAGGCACCAGCCATGTGTGGCTAGCTGCCTTCCCTTCTAAAAGCATGGATGAAACGCCTCACTCTGGCTTCCTATGGAAAAAAAGCCCTTCTAATTTCATGCTCTTCTTGACTTCCCTTTCCCAAGCCTCTTTGGAGCATTCTGACTTTGAACAAGAAGTGAATCTTCCAGATGCCAGCAGAAATGAGGGACAAGAGACATGAATCTCCTGGGTGCCAAAAGTCTAGAGACCTTTAGAATGGCTGCCAAGGGCATATGTCCACTTTTTTCTACCGCCCCTATCTTAAGAGGCTCATTTACAGATAGACAAAAAGCTTTGTCCGTCCTTATTAAGCAAGGGATGAAGAAGCATGTTGTAGCTTCAACTTGTTATGATTGAAAAGGGGACCTGGGTAGAAGAGTTTTAATGTTTTGTTTTTTTAATTGAGAAGGTGAGAGATGACAGAGAGGGTCCATATGAATAGATTTCCAAGGAAGGATTAACCTGATTATAGAGTCTCCATTTAGCTGGCTGAGGTCTGTATATTCCTTGAATAACAGCTCAGGGCACCCTTCTCTTCAAGAGTGAAAGTAAAGAGATCTTTGTGCTTCCCCTGCTGGCTCTATATAATAACTCCCCCATTTCCTCTCTTTATGGCAACATTGCATGTTGATGCTCAGGCTACTGTCAGGGGATGCCAGGCAATTGGATATGATCATAGGTTACATCTACAATTGGGGCTGTGGTGAGATGGAGCTATTTTTCCTCAGTCTTAAGATTAAACTTTTTTTTCCTTTAACATTCAAAGGTTGTCTTGGGGAGCCAGAAAAGGTGGTACAGACCTTTGTTAAAATTCCTACAAGTACAAAACCAGTAGCACAGTTTTAAATATATTAAATGGCTAAGAAATACATAAATAGTGGTGGTATCTTTGGCCTGTGAGTTTCAAAATTAATATCCAATATTCTAAGTATTATATTTAATAAGATTCATTAATAATTAACACAAAAAGCTAGAGCAAACAGCCACCTTCCTCAGTCCTATAATATGCGGAAAAAAAAAAGAAAGTGGAAGCACTTACAGCAAACTTTATAAAACAGGACCATGCAATATGGTGGAGAGAGAAAAAGGAATTCTGGGAAATATTGAAGGAATTCTGGGAAATGTAGTTCAAAGGTACAAAATTAATACAGGCCTCAGGCTGAGTTTAAAGCAAGTATAGCAGGGGTTGGAGTATGTGGGTACAGACTGGCCCTCCTACACTCTACAGCTTCTGTATTGGAATGTACACAGGTAAATTTAACAGTTTACCTTGAAAAAGATGTGGAGTTGGAAATCTGCATCCAGGAACACCCCTTTTCCACACTGTGAGATCAGGGAGAAAGGCATAATTGGGATCACTCTATGACCGGGAATGTGAGACCAGTGGCATGACTCCTTTGTGAGGTGTCCTGTGGGAATCATCTCCTGTGATTATCCACCCATGTGCAACTCATTGTAATAATTAAAATTATAAGGCTGATAGTAGCTTAATAACTTTATTAGATTGAAGTAGTAATAGTAAAGAGAGGGAAAGATAGGAAAGAGGTAGAGAGGTACTTAGTTTAGTAATCTATTGCTGCCATAAGGGATTGAAGCTAACCTCATGACAAGAGTTTGTCCAGGTTCCTTCACTCCAGGTAGAAGACCCTGGCAGGCCCTTGGGTCTCCCCTTATAAGCTGTTTTCTCCGCTCTCTAGCTCTCACACATCACATCTCAGGAACCAATCATAGTTTCTTAATTTGCCTGGGCCACTGAGGAGAGGAGGGGATAGTGCCTGTGGAATCAATTTCCTGTCTCATTGGTTCCTGAGTTCTTTAACTTTTTTTCTCTTAGGGTTATCTATATCTGAATCTACTTAGTAGTTTTTGACTTCCAGGTCACTGAGAGATGATGTTAAACAAAGTGACATAAGGGAGAGAGGAATTCTCTTCCAACACCATGGTATTGCAACCATCTCTAGCCAGGCCTTTCTGCTTCTCTAGGTCTCCCTAAGTCAGTAATGGTGAACCAAGTGCCCAAACTGCAACTTCAAATCCACTTCATTATCACAACGTGCCAACAGGGCAATTTAACCTGAATACTGTGCAGTTTATAATTACTCTAAGCTCTGGAAGACTACATCTCCCAGAGATCCCTGCTACAACTTCCCCCGACACCTCACACTTTCTTTGTGGGAGGTGTTGGAGAAAGTATAAAAGAGAAAGTTTGGTGCCTTTTCTCCCTCTCTACCCAGGAGTCTCTCTGCTCTTCTCTCTCAAGCCTGGAAACTGGCTCACTCTATCTATCCTGATCTCTCTCTCTCTCTCTCTCTCTCTCTCTCT
>NC_058130.1:232704998-232753379 GCF_016433145.1 Gracilinanus agilis
TTATGTGGATGATTTTCCTAATGTTGAACCATCCTTGCATTCCTGGTATAAATCCCACCTGATCATGGTGGATGATCTTCTTAATTACTTGCTGGAGTCTCTTTGCTAATATTTTATTTAAGATTTTTGCATCTATGATCATTAGGGAGATTGGTCTATAGTTTTCTTTCTCTGTTTTTGGTCTACCTGGCTTTGGGATCATTGGTAGAACTCCTTCTTTGCTTATTATATCAAATAATTTGTATAGTATTGGGATTAGTTGCTCTTTGAATGTCTGATAGAATTCACTCAGGTCCTGGTGATTTTTTCTTTGGGAGTTCTTTGATGGCTTGTTCAATTTCTATTTCTGAAATGGGATTATTTAGGTATTCTATTTCTTCTGCTGTTAATCTAGGCAATTTATATTTTTGTAAATATTCATCCATATCTCCTAAATTGTTATATTTGTTGCCATATAATTGGGTGAAATAGTTCTTAATGATTGCCTTAATTTCCCCTTCATTAGAGGTGAGTTCTCCCTTTTCATCTTTAATACTGTCAATTTGGTTTTCTTCTTTCCTTTTTCTTATTAGATTGACCAGTACTTTGTCTATTTTATCTGTTTTTTCAAAACACCAGCTTCTAGTCTTATTTATTAATTCAATAGTTCTTTTACTTTCGATTTTATTAATTTCTCCCTTAATTTTTAGTATTTCTAACTTAGTTTTCATCTGGGGGTTTTTAATTTGCTCGCTTTCTAATTTTATGAGTTGCATACCCAATTCATTAATCTCTTTCCTCCTTAGTTTGTTAATATATGCACTCAAGGATATAAATTTCCCCCTGAGTACTGCCTTGTCTGCATCCCACAGAGTTTGGTAGCATGTCTCATCATTGTCATTCTCTTCAATGAAATTGTTGATTGTTTCTATGATTTCTTCTTTGACAAATTGGTTTTGAAGAATCATATTGTTTAATTTCCAATTGGTTTTTGATTTGCCTGTCCAGGTGCCCTTACTAATTATTATTTTTATTGCATTATGATCTGAGGTTACATTTATTATTTCTGCTCTTTTGCATTTGTTTGCAATGATTCTATGCCCTATTACATGGTCAATCTTTGTGAATGTACCATGTGCAGCTGAAAAGAAGGTATATTCCTTTTTGTCCCTATTTATTTTTCTCCACATATCAATTAAATCTAATTTTTCTAGGACTTCATTCACCTCTCTTACCTCTTCCTTATTTATTTTTCGGTTTGATTTATCTAGATGTGAAAGAGGAATATTTAGATCTCCCACTAGTATGGTTTTACTATCTATTTCCTTCTTGAGCTCTGCCAGTTTCTCCTTTATGAATTTGGATGCTATACCACTTGGTGCATATATATTGAGCAGTGTTAATTCCTTATTGTTTATACTGCCTTTAATCAGGATGTAATGACCTTCCCTGTCTTTTTTAATCATATCTATTTTTACTTTGGCTTTGTCAGAGATCATAATAGCCACTCCTATCTTCTTTTTCTCATTTGATGCCCAAAAGATTTTGCTCAAACCCTTAACCTTAAACTTGTGTGTGTCTACCCGCCTCATATGTGTTTCTTGTAGACAACATATGGTAGGATTTTGGTTTCTGATGCACTCTATTTGCTTCCGTTTTATGAGCGAGTTCATGCCATTCACATTCAAAGTTACAATTATCACTTGTGCATTCACTGACATTTTTGTATCCTCTCCTAGACCCACCCCTTCTTACACTATTTACTTTTAAACCAGTGGTTTGCTTTGAGCCGGTATCCCTTATCCCCTCCCTTGATTGACTTCCCTTTCTGCCTTCTCCCTTGTTATTCCCCTCTTTTTGTTTTTTAAAGGCCTAATGAATTCCCTCCCCCTTTTTCTCCCCCCACCCTTTTTTGACCTCCCCACTCCCCTGCTCCCTTTGGTTTATTCCTTCTGACTTTCTCAGTAGGGTTAGATAGAGTTTTTTATCTGAAAGGATAATAAAGCTTCTCTTCCCTCTCTGGGTTGATTACATTAAGAGTAAGGTTTGATTATTACCTCTTAATGCTCTCTTCCTCTCCTTCTTATAATAGTATTTGTCCCCTCCCCTTCCCATGCCCTCTTTGAGTGTAATAGATTATCCTATTTTTCTTATTTACTCAGATTTTTCTTGGTGTCCCCTACTATTCCCCCCCTTTCCCACCCCTCATGTCATCTTAGACCATTTAGTATCCTGCCCTCTCACTATGAATTATTCTTCTGGTTGCTATAATAGTGAATATTATAATAGTGAGTAGAGTTCACTACAGAGAATTATACATAGCATTTCTCCACATTGTAATACAGATAATTAGATCTTATTTAAGCCCTTAAAGAATCAAGTTTAAAAATTATTAGTTTTCTTTCTTTTCCCTCTGTTTCTTATTTACCTTTTCATGTTTCTCTTGATTTTTGTGGTTGGATATCAAACTTTCTATTTAGTCCTGGTCTCTTTTGTGCAAAAACTTGGAAATCTTCAATTTTGTTAAATGCCCATACTTTCCCCTGGAAGTATATAGTCAGTTTCGATGGGTAGTTGATCCGTGCCTGAAGGCCCAGCTCTCTTGCCTTTCTGAATATCATATTCCAAGCTTTGCGGTCTTTTAGCTTGGAGGCTGCCAGATGCTGTGTGATCCTGATTGGTGCTCCTTGATATCTGAATTGTCTCTTTCTGGCTTCTTGTAAGATTTTTTTCTTTTACTTGGAAGCTCTTGAATTTGGCTATTATATTCCTGGGCATTGTCTTATCTGGATCGAGTGTAGAGGGTGATCTATGGATCCTTTCAATGTCTATATTGCCCTCTTGTTTTAGAACTTCAGGGCAATTTTGCTGAATAATTTCTTTTAGAATGGAGTCCAAATTTCTATTAATTTCTCCCTTTTCAGGGAGACCAATGATTCTCAAATTGTCTCTTCTAGACCGGTTTTCTTGGTCTGTCACTTTCTCATTGAGATATTTCATGTTTCCTTCTATTTTATCAGTCTTTTGACTTTGTTTTATTTGTTCTTGTCTTGAGAGATCATTATCTTCTAATTGTTCAATTCTAGCCTTTAAAGTCTGGTTTTCGGCTATAATCTTTTGGTTTTCGGCTATAATCTTTTGGTTTTCCTTTTCAATCTTGTCATTTCTAGTCTTTAGTTGACTTGCCTCACTTTCCAATTGTGAAATTCTGCCTTTTAAACTTTTAAACCAGCTTTCATTGTTTTCGGAAGGTTTGGAATTTTGTTTGTCCTCCTCTGTTTGGATTTTCTCTGTGTAGAAGTTTTTGAGTGTTCCAGAGTTTTTCTTGATAATCTTTTTCTTCTGGGCTTCCCTATGGCTTGCCATTGTTAGCCCCGCCCCTTTTCAGCTTTGTCTTCACACTCAGGGTCTGCCTGCGCTTTCTAAGCTCCTGAGGGCTTCGGTCTCCTTGTCCTCGGGGTCAGGCCTCCTGGTAGTCCCGGTCTGCCCCTCTGCCCGAGGCTCCTTCAGTGGTCTTGGGGGCTGATTCCACAGCCGGGCTCCCGTCTGCACCGGTTCCTCCCTTGATGTCCTAGCTTGCGCTGGAGATCTTTATTCGTGTCTAGGGCACTGCCTTAAGCTGAGCAGACACTCGGGAAAGTCCCTGCGTTAGAGATCTTTGTCCTCGCCCGGGGCTGTGCCTTCACCCGTGCTAATGCTGGGGAAAGTCCCTGCATTAGAGATCTTTGTCCACGTCCGGGGTGATGTCTTCACCCGCACAGACTCTCGGGAACGTCCGTGCGTGCCCCCTAGCCACTTGGGTTCCCACGTCTTGCAGCTCACAGATACAAGCCCTGGGGCTGCTAGTGATTTACTGGTTGCCCCATTCCTATTTTCATTCTTGTGCGTTGGCCTTGGAGCTGTGCGTGGTGTGGGGGGGGTGTGAAGGGGCTTAGTGAGAGCTGTTTCACCCCTTTATAGCATGGAAATGCCCCAAATCCACATACCTTCAATGTTGCGCCCTGTTGTGGGGTTCCTTCATTGATCTGGGTTCGTTTTTATGTCCCTTTGAGGAGTCCTGTATGCTTCGGTTAGGAGAGATCAAGCAGCTGCTCCTTATTCTGCCGCCATCTTAACTGGAAGTTGATTGAGCACCTTATTGATGCTCATAGGTTGTTGGCATAAGGAGTTAACGGCTTGGCCCTGTTGCCGTTTGCAAGAAGGGTGGTCAGGTAGGAGTTTATTCTGCTCATTGACCCAATGGTAAGGGTCAGTACTTGGGGGTTTTTTGAATGGAAAGGAATGTACCCACCTCAGGGCCTGTTATGTATTGCTGGACTCCCCAAACTTTCCCTAGAAACCATCCTGGGTCCTCTGGGGAAGCAATCATAAGCAAAAGAGGACGACTATCACCAGCAAGGTAGATTAAGGAGAGGTATACATCGGTCTGCTTAGATCTGACTCCCAGGGTTGCTAAGGACTTGCAACCTCAGTGGGGGGCAATAATATTCTCCGGGGTCTTTGTAGTTATACTGAGAGCAAAAATAGAGGTCAGGAGGGGTGCTGGTGCAGGGAAGCAATGAAGGTCCGAACAGGTCACAAGGGTGTAACTGGAACTGCGGTGCAGACAATGTTACTTTCGTGGCCACAGTCCGGCCATCTGACCAGCGCAGAATTACCCATTTAAAAGGTTGATGGGGGTTGGGGGGCTGCAAAGCCAGGGCTAGGGGAAAAAAGGACAAGGGGCACTACCCAGGGGATTATGCCTGCAACGGTTCAAGTGGGTGATGGCTGCCAGTTAGTTGGAGTTTCAGGGGATTATCAGACTGGCTACCATCGATCCAGGCAGTTGGTTCTGAATCAGGAGGATCTACAGACTGTACGTGAGAATGATGGACCCAGGGCCTGATCCCATCGACCTTGAGGGCTAAAGGGGTGATGAAAAGGACAACAAATGGCCCCTTTCAGTGAGGCTTAAGGGCCCGCTTCTGGTGTCTCCTGACTCAGACCCAATCCCCCGGCTAATAGGAATGCAGATCATGCAGGGGAGGCTGGAATCAAGCCTGTAGATGGGGCCAGAAATCCTGCTGCAGCTGAGAGACAAAAAGAAGAAAATCACGCAATTGTGGGGCCTGGCTGTTTTCAGGGGAGGGGAGGAAAGCTAGGATGGTAGATAGGGACCCATACAATACCTCATAAGGGGATAGAGACAGGAGGCTCAGGGTATTCCAAGCTTTAAACAGGGCTAGGGGTAGGAGCATCACCCAATCTCCGCCAGACTCAAGGACCATTTTAGTCAAGGTTTCTTTTAGGGTCCGATTCATGCATTCCACCTGGCTAGAACTCTGGGGGTTGTATTCACAGTGGAATTTTCACCTGATCCCTAGGGACTTAGTCAGGGACTGAATGACCTTGGACACAAAGGCAGGCCAATTATCTGACCCTAGAGAGGCAGGCACCCCAAAATTAGGAATGATTTCCTCGAGGAGCTTCTTGGCAACCACCTGAACTATCTCAGTCTTGGTGTGGAAAGCTTCCGGCCAGCCTGAAAAGGTGTCCACAAGAACCAGTAGGTACCAGTATCCATATTTCCCTGGTTTGAGTACTGCAAAGCCTGGTTCCGAGATGGGTGTCTTCTTTCACGGCACGGGTCAGCTGGCATGTCTTGCATTTCCAAGTCAATTCGTCTAAAAAGTTGCTGGAGCTGTAGAACTGAACCTGCCCTTTCTGGAGTAGCATTAGCAACTTGGTGGCCCCCATGTGGGTAAGATGATGCAAGTGGGTAGAGAGAAGCTGGCCCATAGTCTGTGGGAGAAGAATATTGCCATCTGGGTCTTTGTACAGGGTGCCAGACTGGTGACCTGACTTAGCCCGGACCCACTCCAGGTCGGTGGGGGAATACTGAGGTGGGTCTGTAGAAAAGATAATAAATAATAGAGACTCCAGGGATGTTATAATAAATCTAAATGATTGTGGGTATACACACTGGGGTTTAGGAGAGACAGGACCAGGACAGGGAGACCAGAACAGCTAAGCTGCTCCTAACTGACAAAGGGACTGTTGACCAACTGCCACCACTGGACCAAAGACTTTGAACACCAACAGGCAGTTGAAGGTTTTAACAAGTTTAATTATATTTAACTAAAATAGAGGTGGGAAAGGGATTTCTATACTTAAACCCTAAAAGACAAACCCACAGGGGCAAGGGGAGGATTTCCTTACTCTAATCTAGTGATCTAAGCAGGCAGGGCCCAAGGAGCAGTGCAGTCTCTGGGAAGCTGATTCAAGCCTGGTACCAACCAGACTTGAACAGCACAGCTATGGACCAGAGGGGTGGTTTTGAGGGTTCTCACAGTTTTCCAAAGAGGTTCACAGGATGCCAAAATCCTAGGTGGTCCAAGATACCAAGTAGAATGAGTGAACTATAGGTGCTGTCCACCAGGTCTCAAACTCCTCCTCTGCTTGGTTCTGCTCTGTAGGTCTTCTCCTCTTGCTGGAAATCCACCTCCACTCAGGATCCCAAGGAAATCAGGAAGCAGAGTCTGAGATCTCCCTGGGCTGCCAACAGTTTTTGCCCACCACTAATGGAGTCTCTCTCTCAGGGCACACACACACTTCCTGCCCCTTCATTCCATCCTAGAATGTACCAGGCTTCCTGCTAGGTCAACCTTAATACTTAGTTACTAACTAATCTTCCTCACAACAGGTCCCATGGAGGGGTGGGATTACTAGTACCAGGGTCACAAGGCCCTGGTAGGTCCATAGTAAGTGCAAGCTCGCCCAATGGGACTTGTAAAGCTGCTTCCCTGGCAGCTTCATTGGCTTGCTTATTTCCTGTTCCCTGTAGGGATGTACCTGACTGATGTCCTGGGGTATGTACCACAGCAACCACTCTGGGTTCCCAGACAGCTGCAAGGAGCTCCTGGATGTCCTGAAGGTGGGACACTGGCTTACCTGCTGAGGTGACATATCCCCGCTCCCAGTAAATTGGGGCATGGACGTGCAAAGTGGCAAAGGCGTATCTGCTGTCAGTGTAGACGAACAGTCAGCAACCTTTTTGGCTGTGAGAGCCATAAATGGCTGCAGAAGGATGAGGATGGAGGTGGAAGGCACTGGAATATGGGGCGGGGGAATGAAGGGCCCCCTGGGGCACATCCTGGGGCTCTGCTCAGACTGGCTGGTTGGGAGGTGGAGCCAGATATGGCTCGAGAGCCATACGTTGCCAACGCCTGGTGTAGACTGTCAGCTGCTTCCCTTTAGCCAAGCTCAGGGCTATAGTCAGGACAACCAGTTCGGCTCACTGGGTGGAGGTCCTTTTGGAAAGGGAGGCACACCACAGAGTCTCACCAGCATCGTTCACAACTGCCGCACTGGCCCACCGACTGGCTGGGGTCATAAAACTGCTGCCATCAGTGAAAAGAATGACGTCTGAATTCGGAAGGGGGTATATTTCAAATCAGGCCAGGTGGAGATAGATTCCACAAGCACATCCTGGCAAGAGTGCATTGGCTCAGTCCCTGAGCTGGTAGGCAAAAGGGTGGTGGGGTTTAGGGTGTCCATGACCCGAAAGGAGAGTTGATACTAGTCCAAGAGGAGGGGTTGGTAGTGTGTAAGACGGGCATGGGAGATCCAGCAGGTTGGAGGTTGATGAAGGATGCTCTCTACTGCATGCAAGGTGGTAATGAGTGAGTTTATCAGCATCTCTAACCAAGACGATTATCCCTGCTATAATCTGGAGGCAGACTGGCCAGCCAGTGGCCACAGGGTCGCGGCGTTTGGACAAATACACCATCCCAGGGTCCCAATCTTTGGGTGAGGACTTCCTTGGCAATTCCACTGGCTTCTGCCACAAAGAGTTGGAATGGCTTGTCTGGGTCAGGAAGAGCCAGGGCAGGGGCTTTGAGCATTGCAGCATGGAGACACTGAAAAGCATTGTCCTTGTCAGTGGTCCATGTCCAGGAGGGGGACTCTTGGGTGGCCTCACACATGGGCTTGGCTAGGGCTGCAAAACCAGGTATCCACAATCTGCAATACCCCACTGTCCCCAGAATTCTCGAACTTGTCAGGGGTTTGATGGGGTTGGAATAGAAAGGATGGTTCATCTCCAGGGTAAGCCAACTCAATCCATCTCTCAAGTGATATCCCAAGGAAGAGACTTCTGTGCAGGTGATGTGGGCCTTCTTGGCACTCACTTGGTAGCCCGCCGAGTCAAGGCAACAGAGCAGGGCTGCCATTGCAATCTTGCAAGAGTTTTCAGTCGGAGCAGCAATAAGGAGGACGTCAACATACTTTAAGAGAGTAACCTTGGGATTCTGCTCACTGAAAAGCTGCAAGTCTTGGGCCAAGGCATGGCTGAAGAGGGAGGGGCTAAATTTGAGACCCTGGGGCAGTCAAGTCCAAGTGAGTTGAGCCGTAGACTGGACATCGGGGGAAAACCATTCAAAGGCAAAACCAGTTTGGCTGATGGGCACAAGAGGAAGGTTGAAAAAAGCATCTTTAAGGTCCAGAGTGGTGTACCAGATCAGGGAGGGGTGGATGTTGCTCAGAAGCGTATATATGGGTTGAGGACAGAAGGGTGTAAGTCCTTAATATGCTTATTGACCTCCCTGAGGTCCTGGACTGGTCTGTAGTCTGTTCCCCCAGGTTTCTTGACAGGCAGCAGAGGGGTGTTCCATGGGGACTTATCCGGAACCGGCCAGATACAACTGCGGGGTCCATGAAACAGCCACCTAAAAGACCATAGGGAGAGAGAGGAGAGACCAAGCACGCAAGAAAGACAGTCAGTCTAATGGTGTCAAGGCTCGTTTATTGTGTGCAAGGGGTGAGTTTATATGCTTCTAGGGCTGGGGTGGGGAAATTTCTGGTGGTTTCAGGCCTTTGGTCTTGCCACGCCTATCCCGGATGAAGTAGGGTAAGTTTCATTTCTTAACATAAGTTTCGTTTCTCGGAAAACCCTTTACTAAGTTTCGTTTCTATGGTTTTAGGTTTCGTTCCTTGGTCTCTGACAATTCCCCATTTCTTTTCTTTTAAAGGGGCGATTCAGCCAGGACCGCAGCGACGGCCCCTGTCTTAGGCTACACAGGGGGAGTTACTTGGCCATCAAGGGTCAAGGACCTGTGCTACTCCCGTCATTGGGTCACCGCCCTGCTGGTGAAACAAAGACGGTCACGGTCAGGCGAGATGTGTGGCCGATCAGTGTCTGTTATTTCTATGCGATTGTATTGGACCATAGGGAACTTAGTGAGGGCTGAGTCAATTCTCGTTTTGATAAATCCGGTCAGGCGTTGGAAAGCCCAAGGGCCAAAGGTGAGAACTAGAAGGAAGATAATAAGGGGGGCTAAGATGGTGGGGATCAGGGTAGAAAGCCAAGGGGAACCTTTTAGGAGATTGTTAAACCATCCCTCCTGAGCCTCGACCTCCCTTTTTCTTAGGGCAAGGCGTTCTCGTAATTTTGCCATAGATTCTCTTACAATGCCAGTATGGTCGGCGTAAAAACAGCATTCTTCTTTCAGGGCTGCGCATAGTCCGCCCTCTTTCAAAAAAAGGAGGTTGAGACAAGGGAAAGGAGCCTATCTGTGGTACTGGGAGGGGCTAAGGATGGCGTGGGAAGGGTAGAGGGTGGTGGACAGGAGGAGGAGGGGGAGGCAGGTTGAGCTGGGGGAGGAGGAGGAGGAAGTGGCTGAGGACGGGGAAGAGAGGGGCCACGCTGATCAGCAAGGACGACATTAGGGCCAACGGGGACAGGGAGGGGCTGGATCCGCAGTCCGAGGGAAAAGAGAGAAACAGGGTCGTAGCCGGTTCTGTAAAGCCGCAGACCCCATGTCCGGTCATTCTCCCAGTCAGAAGCGACTCTGCCCTTGTCTGTAAAGGAAATGCGCAGGCTGTTACAAAGGCCTCTAGGGCGGGCTAAGGGGGTATAAGGGTATTTCTGTGTATCATAACAAGGGCCACAGTCCACCATTTGTTTGTTCTTAGGGCATCGGCCGGTCCCAGCCGTGGAGCGGTCCCAGGGGGAGACAGAAATAAGGTCCGAGGAGGAGGGAAGCCAGTATGCTGATCCCGCGACTACATAGGGGCGGGTAGTACCACTATTACCCTTGGTATCTTGCCAATTAAGGACCTTAGAGCTTTGGAGGGTGTCTTGGACTTGGCCTATTCCTGACAGGTGGGTGGATGAGGGTTGAAGGGGCCAGGAGCGGGGCCAATGAGCCTGAGAGATGATGGTGGAGTCTGCCCCCGTGTCCAGCAGCCTGGTGAAGGTTTTCCCCTCGATTTTCAATTGGAGAGTGGGCCGGGACTCAGTGAGTTGCTGTACCCAGTAAATATTGGAGGAGCCTGGGGAAGAGGGGCCTCGTGTTTGGGCTACAGCAGGGAAGTCGCCGATCATGGGGAGGGGGAGGGCCTGAGCTAAACGCCTACCTGCAGGGATGGTGACAGGGCCGTGTGGGGATTCTACAATGATTTTTATTTCCCCAGTGTAATCGTTAGCGACTAGAGTGGGGTGCACAACGACACCCTGTAATGTGGTAAGTGCTCTGCCGATAATCAAGAAAAACATGCCAGGGGGCGGTGGTCCAAATTTACCAGTAGAGAGGACTACGGGGCCTTCCTCAGGTGTTAATATTCGGGTGGTGGAGGCACAGAGGTCCAGGCCTGCACTGCCTGTTGTGGCTCGAGTAAAGGTGCTGGAGAGGGGCTCCCGAAGGAGCCCCGCATCCCGTTTCCCTGTACCGTGGGGAGAATTTGCCCATCAAGAGTAGTTCTAGATCGGCAATCCCGAGCCCAGTGCCGGCCCTTCCGGGACTTCGGGCAGATGCTAGGTGGTGCCCTATTAGGCGGGGGTGCTACTAGTGGTACGGGAGCCTGCCTAGGGCTCTGCCCGGAGGGGCATTCGCGTGCAAAATGGCCAGGTTGCCCGCATTTAAAGCAATTTTGAGGGGTGTTGGGGCGGGAGGGTTGAATGGCTGCTCCAATGGCTAAAGAGATGGACTTGTTTATTTTGTGGTCGTAGGCGTCAATGTCATGGCATAGGCGGATCATCCCATCTAGATCAAGGTCTCTAGCCTTCCCCCTTAGGGCAGCCTTGCAGGTAGAATTAGCATTTTCAATTGCCAAATGTCTCACCACCGGGTTATCTGATCCATCCTGGCCCAAGACCCTTTCGGCGGTTTCTAGGAGTTTTGCAACAAATTGAGCATATGGCTCGTTGGGTCCCTGGAGAATTTTTGAGAGGGGGGCCGTGACTGATCCAGCGGCAGGAACCGCCCGCCAAGCAGCCATAGCGGCGTGCACAGTTTGCATGAGTAATCCAGGGGGTAGTCTCATTTGTGTGTTTTCTAATGCATAGCGGCCGTGGCCGAGAATTTTGTTGGTCGTCCAGGCGGCCGTCTGGGCATTTTTTGAGTTTAGTTTAGCCTGATTTTCTGCCCTCTCTAGGAATTCTGCCTTCCAAATTAAGAATTGTCCTCTGGAGAGGACGGACTGCACTACCTTAGACCATTCTGAGGGAAGTATATGTCCCTCTCCTCCGAGTCCCTCTAAAATGGAAAGTGTGAAAGGGGCGTTGAGGCCATAATTTTTAACTGCCAAATGGAGGTCTTTAATATGTTTGAATTTTAATTTTTTATAGATCGGGGTACGGGGCTGTGCCGAACCTGGAGTGTCAGCGCCCCTAAACCGTTCACCACCCTCATCTTCCTCCACCCCTTCGGAATCAGAGGATTCGCCAGAAGGGGGAAGAGAGAAGTTCTCGGGGAGAATCTCAGCGGCCTGTTGCTGCCTGGTGACGACCGGGAAGGCAAGAGTGGCTTTATTTTTTGGTCGAGGTGGCTTGGATTTAGGGACCATAGGCCGGAAGATGTCTATTTGTAGATCATGCAATTGATTTGTTAGGGTGTGTACCTCTTTTTGGAGGCTTAGGAAATGTCTAAGGTCAGCGACTTACTTACTGAGTTGTGTTGTGGCCTCCTTAAGATCATCAGAGCCAGGGAATATGGGGAAAGCAAGAGGTGTGGGGTGGGGAAAGGGGGGGTGTAAATTGGCGGGGTTATATGGGGGGGGCCTGCTCTCAAGGAGATCATTGTCCTGATAGCGGGCGGCCTCTTCTTCCAGTTCTGCCTGATAGGCAGGGTTAAGTGTGCCCTCAGAGTCAGGGTCTTTANGAGGAGGATGGGGGGGGCCTGCTCTCAAGGAGATCATTGTCCTGATAGCGGGCGGCCTCTTCTTCCAGTTCTGCCTGATAGGCAGGGTTAAGTGTGCCCTCAGAGTCAGGGTCTTTATACAAGACGGGATAGAGACGGGGAGAAGGCCGTGTTGTCTGTTTAGAGGGGACAAGGGGCTCCATAAGGGGATGAGTTGGTTTAATTGGTTCATCTAAGAGGGAGGAAGGGCGCTTGTCTTTTTTTTTGGTGGTGATTCCTCCTCCTCAAGTTGTTTCTTATGGTCTAGGATAGCATCCTCAGCCAAACTGAGGAGGTGAGACACCTGCCTATTGGTGTCGGCTTCCTTAAGAATATCACGAATTAGCCCGTAATAGGAAAAATATTCATCGGGGATCTCTTGGCCAGATTTTAACAGGCCGTTTAGTTCTTTGCCTACTTTGTTCCAGGTAAGGGGGTGGATCCCTGGGCCATGTAGAATAAGCCAGGGGCAATGTTCGTCTATGAAGCAGAAGAACTTAAACAAATTTTTCTTTTTTACCCTAATGCCTCTCTCCCTGAGACTATCCTTTAGTTCCTTAACAAACAGGGCTTCCTTAGAAAGTGTCTTCCCCATTTTTCATTCACGCTGTCATAACAATCGCTTCCCCACGTTCCCAGTCAATCTCCTCGTGGAGGTATGAAAACGCGGATACTGGTGGGTCCGGACTCAGAAACAGATCAAGGGGGCGACTTATATCGAAACCCTCGTCATACCACTCATACATTCATTCATTCAGGGGTACACGTCCCAAGGTTTAGCCTAATTGCCTATGGTGAATGGGACGACTTACCCTGCCTCAAGGCTGTCCGTCCAGCCTCTACCCTTTCCTTTGTCCGCGGAATCTATTCCTCAGTCATCCGGTAAGCTGTCTTCTTCGTGCCCCGCGTTGGGCGCCAGATATCCGGGTCCAGCCGGATACAACCGCGGGGTCCGTGAAACAGCCACCTAAAAGACCATAGGGAGAGAGAGGAGAGACCAAGCACGCAAGAAAGACAGAGTCAGTCTAATGGTGTCAAGGCTCGTTTATTGTGTGCAAGGGGTGAGTTTATATGCTTCTAGGGCTGGGGTGGGGAAATTTCTGGTGGTTTCAGGCCTTTGGTCTTGTCACGCCTATCCCGGATGAAGTAGGGTAAGTTTCTATTTCTTAACATAAGTTTCATTTCTTGGAAAACCCTTTACTAAGTTTCGTTTCTATGGTTTTAGGTTTCGTTCCTTGGTCTCTGACAGGGACTGACAAGGTGTTAGGATCCCAGCTTTTAAGAGGTGGGCAATATGGGTTTGGATGCCTTTGTGTGCCTCCAGGGACATGGGATATTGTTTGGCCTGCACTGGTACAGCCCCACTCTTGAGGGTTATCACGATGGAGGCTTGGTTGACAGCTAGATCCACTATGGACCACTCTGCCCAAATAGTAGGGAATTTTTCCACCCAGGGGAGGAAATGAGGGGGGATGTCCTCAAGTGTTGGTTCAGAAAAGAGTCTATTTTCATCTTGTAGGGAGAGGGTCAGGACATATAGGGGGGGTCCCTGAGTCATCGGTGACCATAAATCTCCCCGCGGAAAACAATGTGGGCCCTGATCATGTGTAACAAGTCTCTCCCGAGGAGGGTCACGGGACTGTCTGGGATGACCAAGAAGGAATGGGTGACTTGTCAGGTTCCTAGGCTGATGGTATGGGAGCTGGACCAGGGATACCGGTTGACTCCAGCCACTCCTTGGAGCCAGAATGGCTTAAAGGACAACTTCCCAAAAGGGGCTGTTAAGACAGAGCGTTCTGCTCCAGTGTCTAGCAACATAGGGAGGGACTTCCCCTTGGTGTTTGCTGTTACCCAGGACTCGGTGAGGGGGCCTGAGACTCATCCCCTTCAGTCCTCTTCTGCTAGGGAGAGGGCTGGTGATGGATGGCCACGCCATTGGGGCCAGTGTGCCCGCCCACCCCCCACAGTAGCTAAGGGCACTGTCATTTCCAATGGTCTGGGTCCCCACAATGGAAGCAGCCTCCCGAGGCTTTGGGGCACCCCCTAGGGAAATCTTTGGGTTGGGCAAGAGTGGAGGCCAGAATGCGGGTTGTCTGTTGGCATTTCAGGAACTTTTTCCTAGATTTGTCCTCCTGAATTTGGAGGTCTTCCTGTCAACTTTTTTCCCTTTCCTCTTCTTCCTTTTTGTGCTGTGACTGGTGCTCAAGGTCCTCTTGTCTGAATCTCTCTGCCCATTCCTCTGGGGTTTCCCGTGAGTTAAAGACTCTTTTGGCTATTTTGAGGAGTTCAGAGAGAGACTGGTTGACAAATTCATCCAGATTTTGGAGCTTTCTCCGAATGTCTGGGGCCGCCTGATTGAAGAACGCCAGGAGAACCACGGTCTGACTAGTGGGCGCCATGGGGTCCAAGGGGGAATAAATCCTAAAGGCCTCCTGGAGGCTCACTAAAAACGCTACTGGAGTTTCCTTGGGGCCCTGACATACGAATTCAGTTTTAGCCAAATTAGTGGGCTTCCGGGCCATAGTCCAGAGCCTGGCCAAGAGAGTCTGATGGTAGGTTCAAAGATGCTCCCTACCTTCCTCTACGAACTGGGAGGGCAGTAGTGGAGGAGGGGGCTTCAGGGCCAGGAACATGGAGTTTGTGGTGATTGTGGCCCCAAGTGTGGTGTGCAGGGGGAGAGGGGAAATCTGCCAGAGGGGCTGCCACCGCCGCCTCATTATCTCTTCCCTGAGGAGTCAAAGGAGGATAGAGCATGGATGGAAACCCAGGTGCCTATGGTGGTGGAGGAATGGGGGGTCTGGAGAAGGCTCCTCTGGGGTGGGTAAAACTGGGGGCGGACTCTGAGTCTTATTGGGGTCAGGAATGGGAGGCTGGCCAGCCTGTGCAATCAGGACCTGAGCGGTAGCATTGCTCATGTTGGATGCCTCCACAATTGACCGAAGTCAGGATTGGGGGGTCTAAGGCCAGATTCTGTCAGGTCAGGATATATGGCATCTGGTCCGGATGCTCCTCCAGGCTGGGAAGGAGGACATGGGCCTGGACGGCAGAAATGACTGATTTTTTCTATGTCCCTCCCCAGGGCCATCCAACCCTAAAGGTGGGCCACTCTGAATCACAGAAGGTTTGCAGTTTCCCTCTCCTCACCGTCACCCCCAAGTTGTGGGCATGGGTTTTCAAATCAGGATAATGGCTCAGGACCAAATCCAGGGGGACTGACTGGTTCTGGCCATGTTTGGCCAGAGAAGAATTACACAAAGGATGGCCAGAGAAGAATTATACAAAGGACAGACAGACAAAAAGACAGACAAAAGATCCTCTTTGTAGAGCCACACAGAATTTGAGTCAGGGTTGGAGCTTGCTCAGGGCTCCAGCCTGTCTTTCCTGGTGCCCTTCTAAAAAGACCCAGTGTTCCTTTACTTGCCCTGTGCCCATAATGCGTCCACTACAGGGCTTCCTGGAATCTAGTTCCGCCAGGGAATCTAACCCTGGACTCCCCCTTACTTCCAGGGGACAGAAGACCTCCAACCTTCTGAAGTTCCCTATTTCTATCTCCAAGCTTTCAGACGACTCCCTTCCCACCCGTCTTAATGGACTCCCTTCCTGACTTTCCTGACCTGGCCCCTTGCGGGAAACAGGAACTGCAGGAGTTGCCAGTCCTCACTCAGAAACAGGTGAGGAATTAGGCCTTCAGCTGGGGACTTGGCATAGGACGTCCTCGTATAACCCGCAAGGCATGGAATCTCCCGTCCACTAAGCCATATGTCCAGCCAGAGCGCCGAATCCTCCCATGCACAATCACACAACCAGTCAGACTACACACACTGCTCACCTCTGGAAAGTCGTCACGAAATCTGGGAGAGAACTTCCCCTGTACTGGTGGTCCTCGGGGGTGGGGGAGGTCACATCCATCCCCAAACATTAGAGTCCGAGTGTATGACCGCCAAAGGAGCACGCAGAGACAATGCAATTTAAGCAAAAGGGAAGTCTTTATTGCTAGCATGCTAGGGGACCTCAGCGAGAGAGTTCTGGGGTAGTACAGTCAGGGTAGAGTTTATATACCTCAGAGTTGATGTTAAAGGATGTTGCCCTAGAGATGGTGGGGTTATGGGGAAACAGGATGTTGCCCTGGAGATGGTGGGGTGTTGACAGACTCAGGGTCCCTGTAGTTCCTGGAGCTTTGCTCAGAACATTCTGTGGTTTGGTTTCAACTGCTTCAGCAGATATGTAGGGTGGGGGTCTGTTGGCTAGTTTTGGCCATGACCATTTACTCTGCTACAAGTTGTCAGAAAAGTGGATATGGGCCTTAGCTTTGTTTAAGAGGTTTCTGCCAAGTAGGGGGCGGGGCAGTCAGGGATTACCAGAAATGAATGGGTGACCTGTTTGGATCCGAGATTCACTTGGCACTTTATTGTCCATCTATATGGTTTAGTGCCTGTAGCTCCTTGCAACCAGCTAGTCTTACTCAACATTGAGCCTTCTGGTCTTGTGAGGACCGAGAATTGGGCTTCTGTGTCTAATATGAACTCCACAGGCTTCCCCTCCACTGTAAGGGTTACCCAGGACTCGGGGAGGGGAGCTGAGTCCCAACTCCCTTACTCACTATCTTCCCCAGCCCACAGAACTTGGGTGGAACCATCAGGTGCCTGAGTGCAGGTTCAGTCACCATCCCAGGAGTGGTGATTAGCAGGCCCACTCTTTCCTAGCTTGGGGCACTGCCATTTCCAATGTCCTTCTTCCTTAAAATAAAAACAGCAGTTCCTCCCCGGCTGAGGGTGGGTATTGTCTGACTTGGCAGTAATCCCTGAATAGAAGATACGTGCTAGTTCTTTCTGGTTATGGCGATCTTGCTTCACCTTGAATTCTCGTTCCTCCATCCTAATTCTATCCACCCACTCCTCAGGGGTTTCCCTATCATTGAAAACTTTTCTGCAACCTTTAGGAGGTCCAGAATTGTCTGTTCTTCTAATGTCAACTTTCTGCAGTTTCCGCCTGATGTCTGGTACAGACTTGTTCACAAATGCCAGGACCACCGCAACACAACTGGCCTCGAACTGGGGGTCCATGAGCGTATATTGTCTAAAAGCCTCCTGGAGTCTTTCTAGAAAGGCTACTGGGGTTTCCCCTGGACCTTGCCTAACTAAGTTTACCTTGGCCAAATTAGTAGGTTTGCGAGCTGCAGCTTGAAGGCTGGCCATCAGAGTCTGGCGATAGACATGGAGACGTTCCCTACCTTCAGGTTGATCAAAGTCCCAGTCTGGACGACTTAGGGGGAATGCCTCATCAATGAGATTGGGCTGGTTGGTGGGATGTCCATCAATGCCTGGGACATTTTTCCAGGCTTCCAAGAGAATATGTTTCCTCTCTTTGGTGAGAAAGAGGACCTGCAAGAGCTATTGACAATCATCCCAGGTGGGGTGGTGTGTGAACAAAATGGACTCAATCAAGGAGATAAGTTTCTGGGGCTGCTCTGAGAATGGTGGGTTTGGGGTTTTCCAATGATAAAGGTCACTGGATGAGAAGGGCCAGTATTTGAAGGTTCGCTCACCCCCAGGTTGGGCTGGACCAATAGCCCAGACCTGGAAGAGGGTTGCAGAGGTGGAGGAAGGTTCCTCCGGGCTTTGGGCTATATGTCTTCCTCTTCCCCATGTCCCATAGGTGGGGCCAGCCATCTCTAAGGACTGGTTGGGGCTAGTTGCTGGTTGTGATACAGGAGGAGGGGCATAGGGTGGGGGTAAAGGGGAATCCAAAGGCAAGGGGGAAGAAGAGTCTGATAGGACCCAGGGGGCTGACAGCAAAGGGGGTTTATGATTCTTGGGGTTTGTTACCTTGGTGACCAAGGTGTGGACCGAGACCTGTGTTGGAGAAAGGAGAAGGAAGTGTTTTAGCCATGGTGGGGGATCCATAACCAAATTTTGCCAAACTAGAATATATGCAGTCTGATGAGGGTGACCTTGCAGTCCTGGGTCTAGGACGAGCTGCCAGCGCTTTCTGACAGTGTCCAATTGGAAGGCCCCTCATGAGGCCATCCTACTCCAAAGGTTAGCCATTCTGAAAAACAAAATGTAATTAACTTTCTCTTTTTCACCTGTAAGGAAAATTATGAACTTGTGACTTAAAAACCACGAAATGATCCAATATGAGAGGAGATAGTGGTGTTGATCCTCCCTGTCCCATAATGACCTGCAAAAGGAAAGGCACTAGTAAACACTGAATGCCAAAACAGACAATAAGGGCAACAAGACAAATCCTTAAGGGGGAGGGAACAGGGACAACAGACACAAATGTACCGTATAATCACTCACCCGTGCATTCATACTCAAAAGGGATAATCCTGGACTCTGCCCAAAGGGTGTCCACTGTCCTACTGGCAGATCACTTCTGTCTGCTAATTCTAGGTCTACTGCCAGCATGTCTGCTTGGCCTGAGGGGACTCTAATCTCTCAAGTTCCCTGATGAGATTCATATGAAAGGAATGATCAGTCTGCTAGCTTCTGGGTCCAGGAAAACCCACCTCACAAGTCCCGATGGCACACCCAACTTCAGGACCAGGCCCTAGAGAGTATGGAGTCTGTCATTGAATCCTGGTCTAGCAATAGGCTTCCTCGTATAAACCCCTGAGGCCAGAGGGGCAGAGCCCAGCCAATGAGCTGTATACCAAGAATTCACAGACTTTTACCCTCTGGTATGCTGATTCTTGTAGCGGAACACCACACCACTTGTGATATGGATTTTTCCCAAGGGAATTCCCCAAGTTCCTATGTTGGTGGATTCTTGATCCAAGCCTTGGGGGATCCCAGACAAGCCCCCAAATGTTGTGCCCAGTCCAAGTGCTGATTGCAAGGATGAGTCCACACCAACAATGTAAAAACAAAAGGAACTTTATTGCTAGCTCGAGCTAGGGTTCAGGCCACTAGAATCTGATGTGCCAATCTGGACCCCATTGTGAGGGAAGCATAGGGTTTTTAAGCTTGGTGCAGGGTATAAACAATTCTTTGTGGTTATGCTATATTTGGTTTGCTTGGGGGTCTGGATGGTTGCTGATTGGTTGACCTGGAGTCTAGTTACTGTGTGTCATGATGAACATCCTGTTGTTGGTAACTGCGGGTTTCTTGGAAAAGTCTCTGGCTAGTAAGTCCCCTGTCTAGGGTTGCCTGTCATAACTTGGGGCCCAACAACCTCTCCTCTCTTCCCAGGGGGATCTCAGGAAATCTCTCCAAACACCTCCTTTCTGAGAGTCCACTTCCCAGAAAGTGCCCAGTAATCCTAACTGCCCTCTTAGGGGATTCTGGGAATTCCATTTAAGGAACCCATGAAAATTCTCCCCTCTGCTAAAGTAGCCCAGGTAAGATTTTAAAACTATTTTTACTAGCCTACTCCCTATTTCTATCTATAATCTGCTCTTACTTAACCTAATTAACTAATCTTTACATTATGATTTGTGCTCAGGGCACCTGGAGTTTCAGTATCACAGAGATTAGGACAGTAATAGATATAAGAAACTTGCTAACTAGTGAGATCCCTGACAATAGAAGTAGTTTGGAGATTGGAGAGATCTCTCCTATAACTGCCAAATGAGTAGAATGCTCACCACCTTCACTTCAGTCAAGAAGGGTCAGGGAGAAGGGCTTTTGCCCTTGGTATGGAACCTTGACACTACGATGGCCTCTGAAAAATTCTTTTCCAGATTGCTTTTGGAAATATACTTTCCATTCTTTGAATTTTGAATGACTGTGGGATCCTCTTATAGACAAAACTGTATTTCCATTGTATTTGAAGGTCTTTCTTCTAGATGCTGCAATATTTGCTTTGTATGTTTGAAATTTTACTCCTCTGTGGAGGAATTTTGAAATGTGGGTTTTGTTTTCCATTGTGACAATCTGTACTTTGTGTTCATGTTCAAAAAGGTCTGAGCAGAGTTTTTAAATTCCTGTAGAAAAAAGCTATTTTTTTATTCATCCTATGAGAGCTTTGATAAAAATGCATGATTTTTCTTTGTATATCCTATAAAGGTCAGCCCATTTGACTTGTATTAAATTACTAGTGTGTTCTTTTCACATTTCCTTTCACATCTTTTCCAAAATGTTTGCCCTCAACATTATTTTAATGTTCCCTTAATAGAGTGATCCCAAGTATTAAGGGTTTCTCTTCATAGCCCAGACTCCTGGATAAATGGAATCAGTGAATGTTTTGGAAATCAACAGCTATTCAGTGCACTGTTACAAAAATAATTAATATAGAAGGATATATTTAATAGTATTTGGGTTTTATTTAAAGTCATTTTGATAGTTATAGCCACGTGCCTGATAAGAGCTCATTCAAATTCTGTGCCATTACATGCTCTGCCTACCTGGCTGCTTCCTAGGAAAGAGAGTGTCCCAATCAAATTCTGAGACTTTATACTTCTGTCTACGTAATCACAGTTCCTGCCACCTGTATTACATAAGAGGAAACATGGGGAATGTAGTTTTCAAGTCCCCTAAATGTCCACAGGAAGTTTATATCATGGATCTCAATATTAAGACCTCCAAATTTCCAATATCACATTTTGCCCTGAAGAGCAGTGAGAGACTGGTCTCCTTGAATGCTCTTGTAAATGTAACTAACTTTTAAATTACAGAAATTTTGGGATAAAAAAAAAGAAGACAAAAACAATGATCCAGTGGTTGCTAGCCGCATTGACAAAGTGCCAATTGGGGGCAGTCCCCTTTGGCATAAGAGTGTACATTCAAAACAAATTCATTCAACTCCCAATAGTTCAATCAACTGCACCCCAAAGTTGATTTGGATCTTCATGATCCAGTGAAAGTTCTTCAGGCATCTTCATGGTGGCTTCTCCGAACAGGTTCATTGTCTGGATTCTGGGGAGATGGCACATTTCTTATCCTAAAATTACTGTCAAAAGAATTTAAACATTACATTATAGATTATAATACAGACATTAGGATTATAAAACTAACACACACCCCTGAGGAGAATCAATAACACATTCTCCGCTGAAAAGGGTACCCCAGGTCAGCTAAGGATACATGGCTGAGCCACAGGGTTGTATGAAATCAGTTGGCAAAAGAAAAATAAAAAAATCCAAATAAAAGAGAAAAAAATTAACTTGTGAATGAAATATAAAATGTCAAAGTCTTATGTGCAAAAAATGTAAGGAAAAATAAACTTATAACAGGTCCTTGAATCAAAGCCCAATTAAAGTGATTTGAGCAGTAGACAGTTACCAATTCAGGAGCCAGGACTACAGAAAAGAGTTCCAAAGCTTTCCCCTAGAACAGTGTCCATAGGACCCCTAAATGTGGAGCACTCCTTCCTCTTGATGCCTGGCTCCCCAATAAATTTTCTGGGGAGAGATCTTTTATGCAAACTTAGAGCCACAATAAATTGCTCTCCAGATGGCTCTATGTCACTGGAATTGCCTGAGGAATCTTTAACTTTGCTCCCTATGCTTCTTTCAGATAGTCATGAGATGAAGGAGTTTCCCACTTTTAAAATCCCAACAGATATAACCTGAGTCTCTCTGGGCCACATCACCTTCTGATGTTGGCCTACTTAAATTGGCTTTCCCTTTGTGGTTGCCAAACTGTAAGTTTTAAAATTAATATTCAATGCCTTCAAAGTATGATATTTATAAGGATTTATTAAAACGTGGGGAAAGAGTCTCAACTCGCCCTTCACCAAGCCACCTCCAGTGCCAAAAAGCCCCATGACCATGCCAAAACCCCATTTCCAGCCCATGAAAACCAATGACCAATAGGAAAGGGCTTAAGGAATTATGGGTATGGTGAAAGGGAGTTTGTGTAATGTAATTTAAAGGGATACAAGGTCTTTTCAACTTTACAAATGATTAGTAATCTCTTGATACTCCACTACATTCATTCAGTTAACAAGTATTTGACTCTTCTTTGATATCCAGTATCCAGTCTGGTGTTTGAGTAGAAATGAAACACATCATACGTGGAATGGGGTGGGGAGAGTAAAGATTCAGATTGGAGAGGTGAGACCTCTGAATTTTGGCAGGAGGGACTGGAGGGAGTCAAGGTGCCATTTTTAGATTCTGGTCTCCTTCTGGACAAGAAAAAATGGGCAGGTCTTAGTGATTCAGGAGTTACCTGAATCTGAAACTTGAGGTTGCATTTAGGTGTAGAAATTGACTTGGTATACAGACCTACAAAATGACCCCAAATAAACCAGTTAATAAAGCTCTTTGGGATTATCTGTTCCTATTACCATCTTTCATTCCTTTATTGTCTTAAAAGCAAAGGAATGTAATCTATGCCATAAGAAAACCCAGCAGGGGGTCTCACAAAACCCAGCAGGATTCTAGAAAAACCCTGGTCCCTCTCTGACTACCACTCACCCCAGCCGAATTCTCAAAACTCCCTACTGCTCTCTACCTTACCTACCTAGCTCCAATCTCTCCCTGTGGAAAGATTTTGCCTTTTTAAAAGGCAATACTAAAAACTCCAAATAAATAAAACTCCACTTACCTTGATTTTCAGGTGGGACAGGCTTCATTACATCCCTTAGTTCATTTCAGATTTAACTCCCCCCACTTCCCACCCCCAGGAGCACTAGCCCCACCCCTAATTCATCTCTCCATGTGGTACTGCACCCTGGCTACTAGAGGCCAGCACTCAGTGTCCTCCTCCCTTCCTTTTTTTTTCTGCTAAGCTGCATTGCTGCCTTTCTGCCACTAGAGGGAAGCACCAATAACACATAATCCATTGCAAAAGCAACCAAATAAATAAATAAAATATTTTTTGTTGCTGGAACTAAATAAATAACTATTTCAAACAAATAAATAAATAATTGGAGCTTGCTGGCTAAATCACTCAATAGAAGCTCAATATTATCACTTCTGTATAGGAAAACCTTTTGGCTTTTGCCAAATTGGAAACCTTTACAGTTTGTGAATGCCGCCTCCTCCTGATGCTGTTAGGGAATCCTGTTTTTTTTTTTTTTTAATTTTCAATATGATGATGCAAAAGGTTGCAAATAGGAAAATTCAAGCCAAAATCCTAGAAGCAGTACAAATCCCATTGGACAATTTCAAATACTCTATGCATGATGCACTGAAAAAGGAGGATCCAATTCAAATATCTGATTCAAAATTTTGAGAGTATACAATTCAAAAATCTGATTCTAAAGTTTGCGAGGCTGTTCCTGAAATACTCAGAGAGGAAAGTCCTATTCCTCCTATTTTTGCAATAGAGAAGGAGACGGATGTGAAGAAACTCCTCTCTCATCTTGTGCATCTCTTGGCCAACCCTCTGACCCCCCCCTCCTTCTCATGACACTCCTATCCCTTCTCCCAACCCACAACCAACCCCAATCTAGTCTGTATCAGTTCCTACTCATGCCACGGTAAGCATGAAAACACCTCAAAAGACCTGTTCTGCCACAGTAAGCACCAAAACAACTCAAATGAAACCAAAACCATGCCATGATTCTGATACATATGATTCTGATTCCTGTGATGGCCTTTTCTCCTTAAGGGAAGTGCCTACATTAGACCAATCTGGGAATGTGATATATTTAACATATTCCATTCACTCCTCTCTCCTTTCTCCCATTCATCATTCTACTTTCCTTCCTCCCTTCACCCCCCCACAATGGCAACATTGTACATTGATGTTCATGGGGATGTGGATGTTCACGCTGAGGATGCCAGGGTTAGATTCTGTACTTGGCATCAGTGTCCCCTAAATAATTTATTTCACATAGCCCCCAGAGTGCTAAAAATTACTTTAGAAGACATGTTAAAAAATAACCAAAATTTGTGAATCTGTGAATCTCTGAAAGAACAATCACAGAAGCTGTGAACAGGTAAGATGGACTCCATCTGTCACTTTTTGTATGACATATAACAAAAACTAAAGGGGAAAAAGCCTTTTTTTGTGTGATATAGGGCCCTCAGTTGTAAATTGTAGTAAAATCTCATTCATATGGACTAGAAATTGTTGCCTGTGACAAAAAAGAGCTCCAATGGAGCTGGTGATAGACCTAGTGTCCATAAAGCTCAATGACCTTTCCTTAGTGTAGGGTATTGTATTAGTCTGAATATAGTAAAACCTGGAATATAGTGAGATTCCAAGTACTTTGAAGGGTAACTCAGAAAGAGGAAATACTCATTTTATTTTCTCCTTTTAAATTACAGCTTTCTCTTAATTTGTGAATAATGGAGGCACTTCATATTTGAACAAATAAGCAGTCATATACAATAAAACTGACAGGTTACAGTTAACAGTATCAGTAAATGGTACCTGTTTTATAGGAGATCAATGACTCCAAGAGTCTCTCTCTCCAATTTTGATGGCAGTCAGAGTGGTTAGCAATACTTGGAAAGCACTTTCCCAAGAAGGCTAAATCCACACCAGTTTGCTGAAAGTCCTTTACATATATCTTGTCTTCTTGGTAGATCATAGAGTGAGAAGCTCTAAGTCCAGCCAATACTACAGCCCCAGATTTGTGAAATTCACATAATTTGACCTTTATTTCCAATATATAGGAAGCAAGAGAGCTCTCTAACTCTAGTAATCTTGTGCATTCAGGGAAAAATGGTTCAGCATTGTTAAAACTGAATTAAAACTCTGGTCCTCGATTTCCATAGAGTTTATTAATATTTACTTGAGCAAAAGAAGGCAGAGAAAAATGGTCCATTTCTAACTAGTCACATGGATGCTCTTCCTCATGGCTCTCTCAGCCACCATCTTTCTCATTGCACACCCTAGTGAATAGAGCCTAGAGCCAGGGATAGAGAGAGCCCCTTCTTGGAACTCCCTCTTTTATTCCTTCCCTTAATCCAAGATCCTTAATCTGATCCTTTAAAATAAACAGGTTAGTAATGAGGGAACTAAGGTAGATAGATGTCAGTTTCCACCTAGGGAATTGCCTCCTCTGTGGTCTCTGGATATTTTGGCTTTCTGTTAGTGAAAGATTTCACTTTCTTTTCACTGAGCCATTAGTGCTTAATGACCCTGAAGACAATGTTTATAGGAAAATATTTAATTTATTACAAATTAAGGTTAAGGAATAAGGATTAGGGGAAAGGATTTCCCTATCTCTAGTTTTCTAAGCTTCGACAGAACCAACCCAAGCTCATTGCAAGATGAAACTCTTCTGTTCTGGCTCCCTTTTCAGCTTCCTAGCTGGCTAGATGTTATCCCAAAATCTTTTAAACACTGCCTGTCTATAATCCTCAGATATTCTCCTAAAGTTGTCTTCAGGGGTTTGATAAGAGTGACTCAGCTGACTGAATTCATCCAGCAGGATTTGACCCTGGGTTAGACCCAAAGTCCAACCTAGCTTAAAATAAAATCCCCAGGCAAGCTGGTACATACTCACAGACAGTAGGGATAACCAGATCTTCTCCAAAACTGCTCTCTAGCTGACTGGAAATCTCAGGGAATGGTTGAAGGGTTGTCCTTTGTCTACCAAAGGCTTGAGGTCAGAAAAGCTCTCAAAAAACAGCTCTGCTTTCCTTAGCTTGAACAGGACCAGGACAAAGACACCAAGTCCCCAAGTGGCCATTGTCAGTTCAATACCCTTCTTTTTCTGCACACTGGTTTCTAGAATCCTCTCTTCAGAGTTCTTGGTGTGTGCCCATGCCAATTCTTAAAGCCAACCATCCATCTTGTGTCATTTGGAATTGTTGTAAACCCTGGCAGACTACAATTCCCAGGACTCCCTTTTACAACTTCCCCGGACAAAAAACATTTCCTTTGTGGGAGGTGTCAGAGAAAGTATAAAAAAGAAAGTTTGGCCCCTTTTCATTCTCTCTCTACTCTGGAGGGTCTGGTCTTGAGCTGGAGGCTCTCAGATCCTGAGCTCTCTCTTGGAGCCTTTTTCCCTTTCTATCTACCTCCTAGTTTTCCCTAGACCTTCCCTTTCCTAATTAAAATAAAACTTAGCTATTCTAAACCCTAAAGTTGCTCTCTGATCTTTTATTTGAGCCCAGAAGTGTAATATAGGATTTAAGCATTGCCATGTTGGCTTAGGGCAAACCTGTCAGTTGCCCTAGATAAATATTGAAGGGGGAATGAGCCACTGGGCAGATACCAACTGGCAGTTGAGCTGAGAGTATAAAAAGCCCTGGGAACCCAGAGCTGGGTTCTTCCCTGACCTGACTTTGTCCTGACCACTCATCTACCCCTTTCCCTGGGCCCAGGTGGTGGGAGTAAAGGTTGGTGGGATTGAAAAGGGGTAGTGGGAGTGAGAACGTGGGTAGCTAGGATTTTAGGACCCAGTCTTCTAGAGCAACGGTAGGCAACCTTTTTGGCTGTGAGATCCATGAATGCCTGCAGAAGGAGGAGGATGGAGGTGGAAGGCACTGGAATATGGGGTGGGGGCTGAAGGGCCCCCTGGGGCACATCCTGGGGCTCTGCCCAGACTGGCTGGTCGAGAGCCATATGTTGCTGACCCCTGCTATAGAGCAACTCGATATTATTATTTGTCATCATCTACAAGATTAGCCAATAGATTAACTCAATTTCCTAAACAGAGACCGCTTCACTCTGGCAGGGGCTGCCTGCCGTTGGTCAGCCTAGACTTTCCAAGGACCTCCTACCATCTTTAGCCAGATTACCCTCAACAATAGATCTTAGTATTTCCAAGCCCTCTTATCATTGCCTTGTTCCTTCCCCAGTTATCAATAAACCTCAAAGCCTTAACCAGGGAATCCTGTGGTTATTTCCCTACCTTCAAAGGCTTGGAGGACAGGCAACAGGAAGGGATTCTGAGCAGTTTGGGCTGGACCTAACTCCATTGCTGAGGAGCAGAAAGTTCTACATTCACTTCCTGCCAGCCTGCCATTAAGCAATAGGAGCCTATTTCTTCAGCAGGGAGGGGCCGGCTGCCTGGCATCTTAAAGGAGCCTTGTGGCTAGCAGTGAGGTTTCACTGGACACTCAGTTCCCAGGTTTTGGATCCTTGTATTTCCATAAGCAAGTTACAAGCCCAGTTGAGGTTGCTCACTCCATCTTAACAACCAGCACTATGTAGTCTCCTGCTAGCCTGGTTACCAGCTTAAGGCCCCCATGTCTCACTTTATTCATTACAGAAGGGCTCTGGTCAATTTCTCCCTGCCAGGGCTGGGGACCCCCACCCCATACCTTCCTTTCCCTTCTTCTACCTTCCTCTCTCCTTTCTCCCATCCATTCTACCTTCCTCCCTTCACACTCTCACAGTTTTATGGGGACCTTCAGATGGAACCTGAGTCTGCTAACTATCCTACCTGCCTTACTGCGTAAGGGTAAGTAAAAAATTTTCCCGCCCGAACCCAGCCCAACGGGGGTCCCTTCTTCTACTAAGCCTCTGCCAAGCTCCTCTGTCTCAACAGGGGTGCTAGATCTAAATCCCCCCCCAGCCCAAGAGCCTAAACCCTAACCCCCCTTACCCCTGCTGGGCTAAAACCCAGCAGGGGTCCAGTAAAACCCTGGTCCCTTTCTCCCCTCAACCACCCAAACCTCAAGTGGAGTCCCTTCCCCTATTCTTCCCCTGCTGAGCGCCTCTTCCTTGGCAGGGGTTCTGAATCCCTCACCCAAGCCCCAAATCCCTTGCCCAACTTCAGAACCTAGCCAGCCCATGGAAACCCCAGTCCATTAAAAAAAAAAAAAAAAAAAAAAAAAAAAAACAACAACAACCCAGCCAGCAGCAAAAGACCCAGCAGGGGGTCTGCCAGTGGTGGGAAACCAAGATCTCTTGAGAGTGGGGAACCCATCAGGGGTCCAGAAAAACCCAGATCCTTCTCTACCTTCCACCCACCCCAGCCTAAATTCTCCCTACTGCCTCCTACTATCTTCAATCTCTCCCTTTGGAGAGATTTTGCCTTTTAAAAGGCAATACTAAAAACCCCAGACACTAAAAAACCCCACTTACCTTGATTATCAGACTGACGCTTTTATTGTCTAATTCAGCTTTTGTCCATTTCACAGCTCCCCCCTCCCTTCTTCCTCCTGAGCTGCAGTGCTACCTTGGCCACTAGAGGCCAGATATTCTGGTCTTTAAAGACTGATCTTCCACTATGATCTTTTGATTTTCTTTTTAGGTTTGGTCTATCTTGCTTTTCATGACTTCCAGCAGGTCATTTCTGGTCTTCAATTTGCTTATTGTTTCATTTGATTTCTGGGCTTCTTTTTCTAATTGGGAAATTCTGTTTTTTAAACTGTTATTTTCTTTTTGAACTATTTCCCACTTTTCTTGCCAATTTTATTCTATCTTTCTCATAATCTCAGATTTGAACTTTTCAAGAGCTTGTGACCAATTTCCATTTTTTGGGAAGGTTTGGATGTGTTTACTTGTTTGTCAGCCTCTTCTGTCTCCTCTGTAGTCTGGGTATTTTCTCCATAAAAATTATCCAGGGTCAATGCCTTTCTCTTGTTCTTTTTGGTGCTTGAAGATTATATTTCTTGGGTGTTGCTGGCCATTGCTATGTTGATTTTTCCTTCCCTTGCCAGTCAAAAGTCTGAGTGAGGAGGGCAGGCTCTCTGTGTATGGAGCTATGGAGCAGATTTTTGCCTGAGGCTACTTCTCAAGTCTCTGCTGCTTCTACTGTGTGTGGGCCCCTCTCTGCTCTATCTCTGTGCCTAAGGTCTACACTCTTCAGCCTCCTGGGGTCCCAAGTATAGCTGCTTTCAGGTATAAGTCCCTGATGTTCTTAGTCAGCTCCCAAGAACCCAGAGATTGCCCCTTGCTCACTCTGATTCTGGTGAGCTGGCTCTGACTCTGACTCTGGGACTGTAGGTAGTGTGGGGGAGGGTTGATCAGCTTGTGTTTTGATGGGAGCTATTTCTCCCCCTTATAGCATGGAAATGCCCAAATCTAATGTACCTTCAATGCTGCACCCTACTTGGGCCCCTACATTCATCTGAACTTATTTTGTTTGTTTTTTGACCTTTTGAGGAACTCTGTATTGGTTGGTGGTGAGGAGATGAAGAGTCCTACCTCTACACTGCAGCCACCTTAACCTGGAAGTCCTTACAAAACTTTTTTAAAACAATTGTTTCAAAGTATACATTGCATACATCAAAACATCTAAAAAAAAGCCATTATGGGACACTCTCCTTTGGCATAAGACTTTACATTCAGAATAAATGATGTACTTCAATGCCCTTCAATTCAGTTCATTATATCCCCAAATCCACTCTGTATTTTTTGTTGTAGTGTGTGGTTTCAGTTAGGCATCCTTATAGCATCTTCTCCAGAAGATCCAATTTCTTGATTCAGGGTATTGGTGATTTTCTTTCCCTAAAATTGCTTTAAAAGATTTTAAAATTTGAAATTGAAGATAATTATACAATCCCCCCTTAGGAAGGTATTGACCAACACTAGATTCACTTCCAGGATACATGACTGAGCTATAGGGTATATGAATCAGTTCTCAAAAGAAACCAAATACCAAATAGATGAGAAAAAATTAAATCTAGATAAAAAATATACATCAAAATATTATGTGTATAAAATTATGAGTAAAAAAATGAATAAACCCATAACAGGCCCTTGAATCACCAGCAAGGCCCAATTAAAGTGACTAATGTCCTACAAGCCTGCAGGACAATTGCAGCAATATTGCACTTACCTAGGCAGGACTTTAGAAAATTGCCATAATATAAAAGAGAAAGGACTAGAGTCTGAGGTAAAAGGGAAGTATGATTCCCTGGTCTGATTTTACCTTCAATCATAGGGAATGGGGATCCAAAATGAAAGCCAAACAGAGGTACTTGTATTAACCTTATATGAATGAAAGACAGACAATAAACATATCACAGAATCATAGAACATAAAACAGACTGATCAAAGACACACATCCTGGGTAATTCATGCATACTTTGACAATAAGAACATACATTTTATAAAATAGATTTTTCTTTTCATCCTGGCATAAAGATCAATTGATACAAATCATATCTATTTGATGTGAGAGGGGTGAAGGGAGGAAGGAGGAGGAAAGGATGGATGGGAGAAAGGAGAGAGGAAGATAGAGGAAGGGAAAAGAAGGTAGTGGTCCCCAGCCCTGGCAGGGGGAAATTGACCAGAGAGTCCTTCAGGGCTCAAATAAAATATCTGAGAGCAGCTTTAGGTTTTAGAAGAGCTAGGTTTTATTTAAAACAGAGAGGGGAAGGTCTAGGAAAAACTAGGAGGAAGATAGAAAGGGAAAAAGGTGCTGAGAGAGTGATCAGGGTAGATAGCATCAGCCAGCCTCCAAGTTTGAGAGAGCAGAGAGCTAGCCCTTGAAAAGGCACCAAACTTTCTCTTTTATACTTTCTCTGACACATCCCAGTGGGAGGTGTCAGGGGAAATTGTAACAGGGAGCCCTGGGAGACATAGTCTTCCTGGGCTTACAATTCCAAACTGCACAATGACTAAAGAAATCTGTGGGGAAAAGTAGGCTTGTTAATAATGAAGGAAGAGAAAGTAAAAGAATGAGTCAGAAAAGGGTTAACTTTTCATGAGAAGTTAGGACTGACACTTGGCAAATCTTGTTTCTTAATTGTTTTTTTTTCATGCTTCAATAGATTTGAACTGTGGGGATTTTTTGCTTAACTCTCCTAGCAAGCTTTTGAAAATCATTAAGACTTCTTATGGAAATGTTCTGTGGTTTTTACTACATGGAATCTTTCAAAGAAACAAAACAAAAAAAAAACATAACTATGAGCAGGACTGGATTTTCTGGCTGGAGAATAGAAAGAGAAAAAAAATGTGGAGTAGCCAGCCGCTTCTGGAACGGAGGTTTAAGGAAAAACTTTTGGTCATTTTAATTTGCCATTTCTAAGAGACTGCCAGGCTGTTGGTGGTTGTTTAGCTGAAGGGGAGAGCCCCATTCTCTAATACAGCCTCATGAATAGGGTCTAAGGCAGAGGTCAGCAACCTTTTTGACAGTGAGAGCCATAAACGCCACATTTTTTTAAATGTAATTTCGTGAGAGCCGTACAGTGCAAGCTTTTGCGCACCCCTATAACAGTGCACGCTCCTGTAATAGAGCCTGAAAAAAAATTGACTTTATGGCTTCTGCAGAAAGAGTCATACATTGCCGACCCCTGGTCTAAGGCATCCCTCGATAGAGTCCAAAAAAGAAAAGATTTCTACTGGGATCTGTTCTTGTCTGTGTTCAGTATAATAAGATTTTAAATCAAGACCATCTATCTCACAGGGATTGTTGGTCTCCTTGATCTTGTGCAGTGGTTCTTTTGTGATCCCTTCTTCTGAAATCAGACACAATTATTATTTTAAGTTCCATAATACTTAAAAATCAATGGCAGGTTTCCATAGTCTAAAGCTTTTGGGTGAGCATTGGTATTAGGGCTAATAGATATTGTAAATTTATCTTCAAATAAAAAATATTACTACTGATTCCATGTATTCATGTACAAAAAATAAAGAAGGGAAAAAATAAAATATCCTATTGTAAATATAGAAAAACAAAAATAAAAAATAAAACAAATTCATAGTTCACATTCCACGTGACAATGGGTCAACCAAACAGAGACACAACACAAAGTTTGATCACTCAAAAGAGACCTTTAGTTCCTTTCTATGTTGGCAATGATCCATGGTGTGTGTGTACATAATTTTTTCTCCTAGTAAAAGCTTGTTATAAACAGTAGTACAAAACTAATGCAGATTCTAAGAAGTACCAAAATACCCCAAATTATTACAGCCAGTTTGATGACAACTATAAGCAAGAAAATTCCCTGCAGCCATGAGAGGTTCCACCAGTTATCATTAGGAATCACCTAAGTCTTTCTAGCCACTTGTTGTGTATCATTTAAAAACCTTTGAAGCTCATGGATATTTGTTACAATCTCTCCAGATCTATTTACATAAGAACAAGACTGATTAATAAAGGCACATGCACCTCCCAATGTGATTGTGAGCATATCAAGGGCCAGCCAATTTTGTAGAACTGTTTTTGCTAAGGAGCCATTATCTTCCAGTAGGTAAGACTGGACTTAGTATTTGGGGAGACGGATTGAGCTGGGTCTTGAGCCAATCTTTCAACCTTAGCTGATATATTTCTAACAGAGTCTATCACTGCCATCATTCCAAAATTTGTCAGGAGTACCCAGAAAAATCTCTACACTGCTGATGAAGATGCTACTGAATTTGGCTTCAAACTCTTGGGTCTAAAATGCCACCAAAGACCTAAATTTCTGGTCATGGACTTGTCTAATTGGCCAATATAGTGATCATACACAGATGCAGGTGGAATAACATAGGCTAAAGCACAAGCTCTATACCAGGGGTCAGCAACTTTTTTGGCCGTGAGATCCATAAACGCCACATTTTTAAAAATGTAATTTTGTGAGAGCTGTACAGTGCTCACAGTGCGCGCTCCTATAACAGTGCCTGAAAAAAAATTGACTTTATGGCTCCTGCAGAAAGAGCCATATCTGGCCCTCAAAAGAGTCAGATATGGCTCAAGAGCCATACGTTGCCGACCCCTGTTCTATACCATCCTGGTGGAGAGTAGAATAAGCTGAAGAGTTACACACAGAACTGACCAGGGGTCACCAAGCCTAATGGGAAATCCTTCCTTCTTCGGGATGAAATTGAAACAGCCATAAAAGCCATGTATTTATATGTCCCATCCATTGCATTTCAAAGCTGTACTCCAGCACAGATAAATGTGCAGGTAGGGAATGGAATAAAATTCACTTTGTCATCTATGTACTTATTCAATTTTATTCAATTCAGTTTGGTTTATTCAATTATATTTAATTCTATTTAATACATTTTAATAATTTGTCTGCAGTTTTACTTCTTGCCTGTAAATGGCACTGCACAGGTGTGTACTGGCTCCTTGGCCAGGGGGTAGGGTCCTAGAACTTGGGGGGCTGAGGAGGCAATAGCACATTCTCGGGAGCTGGATTCAGAAAGCTTTTGCACATGAGCGAGAGCTGGAATGGGAAAAAAGGGATCCCTGCACTCCCCTAAACATTACCAACTGTGTGATAGCCCCAAGCAGGGTCTGGGGTCTATGGTCAGGGTCCAGCGGATGGTGGGAGAGATCCCTGGTGTGGGCTGGTGCTCCAGTCCCCACCCTCACAGATGAGAAAGTCTTCCTGAGCAAAGGTCAGATGGGTTGGCTGGGCTTACTGGTTTTTGCAGGATTTGGAAGCAGAGGTGAATATGTGGATAGTGTGGGAGGGGACCAGGGAATCTTGCTGGAATTTTGCCTTAACAAGAGGCTGAGTTAGGTTCTGGCCCCACGAGGCCTCCTGCTGTGGAGCAATGGTACTACCCCCCTACCCCCTTCCTGTGAAGCAGCAGAGGCATTGAAGACCAGTGGGGCAAAACAAAGAGAAAAAAACAAAACTTGATGCTTTGCCCACTTGGGATCTTGGCAACAGAAAGGGAATGGAATCAGGGCTGGTTATTCAGTGTGGGAGGCTGGGGCCACGTGGGTGCCATCTTACCAAAATCTGGGCAGTGAGTACAGCAAAGGCAGGAGTAGCAGTGGCAGGCAGCATTTGGGTAGCAGAAGCAGAGGTAGAGGCTCAGCAGCAGTATCAGGACAGTGATGATGGCTGTGAGGCTAATCTGCCCTCTTGTCTATTTTAAAACTGCTTTAAAAAGCTTAGAGAGAAGTGAGGGTCCTTCTCCTGAATTTTGTGTCACCATCTATTAAAACTGAATTAAAACTCCAGTCCTTAATTTCCATAGAGTTTATTGATATTTATTTGAGTAAAAGAAGTCAGATAGAAAGAAAAGGCCTATTTCTAACTAGGCACGTGGACACTCTTCCTCATGATTCTCTCAGCCACCATCCTTCTCACTGGAGCAAATAGAGCCTAGAACGAGAGAGAGAGAGAGAGAGAGAGAGAGAGAGAGAGAGAGAGAGAGAGAGAGAGAGAGAGAGAGAGCGAGAGCGCTCCTTCCTGGAATTCCCTCTTTTATTCCTTCCCTTAACCCATAATACTTAAAGATCAATGTCAGGTTTCCATAATCCAAAGCTTTGGGGTATAAAATGTTATTAGAGCTAATAGGTATTATAAATTTATCCTTCAAAATTAAAAACAAAAACACAGTAGTACTGATTCCATATACTCAAGTAAAAAAAAAAGAGAGAAAGAAGGAAAAAGGCAAAGGAATAGCCTCATGGTAAGCTGGATAGAAAGAAGCCAAGGCACCATTTTCTTCAGATTTAACTGAGAGATTTTTGTAGTACTTGGTTTGGTTGAAATGTCAAGATGATATGCCCAGAGCAGCCAGAAGGAATATTCTCTGGGATTATTGCTGCCAATGGCCACTTTCAATTCTTTTAGAATCTCAAAGTCAAAAGAGCCAAAGTGGGGCCAGGTCTTTAATTCAATGTCCAGGCTTCACGTAGCCTTTTTGTTTCCTTCCTTGACATTTTATTTTTATTTTATTGATTTATATTTTTTAATTTCCTGCATTTTTACTGCTGTCCAGTAGGCGACGTCGTGCTGGCCTGTGGACTCCTTGGCCAGGGAGCAGAGTCTCTCAGGACTAGAGATTGGAACCTGGAGTGAGACTCTCCCACTTTTCTGGCTGGAGATTGGAACTTTGTTGGGGGAGCAAGCTAGATTTCTTCAGAGCAGACAGAGTGGTAGGCTAGAAAGTTCCTTATCTTTTTTCTACATTTCCCTCTCTTACTATCACTACTTTGCTGTAATAAAGCTACTAAAGCTACTAAGATACTCATAGTTTATTTTTTATTTATTATAAATGGTGACCACAACAATTATTTATTATTTTTGTCAAACCAAATTTTTAATTATTACATTTGGCCACCCAGTTTTAATTATTACACCCCTTACCCCACCCAACTGAAAGGGAGAGTATGAGACACTGGAACTGCAGAACTTGGCCCTAGCTTGGCCAGCCTCCAGGCCCCACAGTCTGGGTGGGTGGGTAGGGCATGGCAGCCTCCATTTATCTAACTTCCTCTCTGCCCATTGACACTCACACATCACAGTTCATGAGTCCACTGTCACCATTCCTCCTTTGCTTGAGGATGCCCAGGAGACATGGGGCCTGCCTCCTGCCTTTCTGTCCCCTACCTTAATTGCTGGATTTCTTGCTGACCCCAGGGGGCACCAGAGTTTAGATTCTATCCTCATGATCAAAGTCCCCTCAATAATTTCTTTCACACATGTTATAATTAAATTGGGAGACTTGTATTAAATTTACAATTATTATTTGTAGAAGTGAGAAAGAAAACTATTACCATGTCTTTCTAACAACCAATGTCTCTCAGCTGCATGGTTTCTAAAGGCCCTGTATTCCTAACCAGCTTGGCTCATAATCAGCCTAATAAATTAAGACCAGAAAGAGAGAGTGCATTTAGGAAGACACCTGAGCAAAAAAAAGACTGCAAGTTCCCAACTCACTACTTGGGTTCAGTTCATTGGATGGTCCTGAGAGGGTTGGCTTTTGGGGTGGGGACTTTTGGTTACCAGGCTTGTGCCTAGTGATGCAGTATAGGTTGAGGGACAAGATTTTGGTGTTTTTCCAGGTATTGCTATTGTGGCAGTTTCAATCCCAGGCTCAGGCAAGTGCTGGGGAAGGTGTGGAGGGGTTTGGTCCCATGATCTATTAAAACCAATTACCATTTTTCTTTGATGTTTTGCATAGGGCTACTTTGAACTCACTGTCCCCTAGTAAGTCTATGTCTTGCTCTTTGTCTCCATAAAAATTTTTTTATGGTTAGGTGTTTCTTTTGCTGTTTGCTCATTTTCCCAGGCCAGTCCCCTTATTTTTTTTTAAGCCTTTTACTTTATCTTAAAGATGGGCTCTTTTTTCAGGATAGAGAGGGTACTCTCTTGAACTCCAGTTTTTCCTTGCTGCTACCCTCAGCTCTAGTTCTGGTTTTCTGCAAAGTTTCAGTTCTTCCAAGGTGGTATGATGGACTGTGGGCCAGAAGCTCTGAAAACTGCTGATTCAGTTTCCTCTAGGGCAACGGTCAGGTACCATTTTGGCTGTGAGAACCATAAAAGCCTGAGGAAGGAGGAGGATGGAGGCGGAAGGGCCCTCTGGGGCACATCCTGGGGCTCTGCCCCGACTGGCTGGTCAGGAGGTGGAGCCAGATATGGCTCAAGAGCCATATGTGTCTGACCCCTGCTCTAGGGACTGCTGATGGCTTACAGGACTCAGAGCACCATGAGCTACTTTGCCCTGGGGCTAAGGGCTTCACTGTAGGCTTGTACCAGGGCTCTGCTGTTGGCTTAGGCAGGGTTCTGGGGTCTCAAAGTTGCCTTTTGCCCAGGTTCAGAACCTGGTGCATGTGTGAAGGGAACCCTTTCCCAGGATCACACTAGAGCAGGTTATGTGATTCGTGGTTTGCTCCTAACCTCTTAGGGCAGGTTATGTGACTTGGGGTTTGATCCGGACAGGATTGACGTTGACCTAGAAGGGAGAGGAAGGTTAAAAATTCTCTCGTTTTCTGCAGCGACCCACCAAGAAGAAGGTGGCTGAGGGAGCCATGTTGAGAGCACCCACTTGTCTAATTAGAATAGGCTTTTTTTTCTGTCTCTCTGCCTTTTCCTATACAAGTAAATACTAATAAACTTTATGAAAAATAAGGACCAGAGTCCTAATTTAACTCTTACATCATGGCAACTAATATGGAGAGGACTTTTATTTCTCCACTTTAAACTTTTTAGAGCAGTTTAAAATAGACAGTAGGGAAGATTTATCATGCCACTTTTCTTCATGGCCACCACCATTGCCCTGCCATGCTGCTGCTGCTGCTTCTGATGCTATGCAGATCTTCTAAAGGTGGGTGAGAAATTCTTTTCCCCTCCCCACCTCAAACCATCTCCTACACTGACCTGACTGCTGACTCTATTACCTTGCTGCCCCTGCCCTTGATGCTAATGATTTGAGGGTAAAATAGCAAGCAAGGTCTCTCTCTCTCCTTCCTCTCCCCCCCAGCATCTCACTCAGCCATTCCCCCATCTCCTACTCACAAACTCCAGCTGGGGTGGCTTCCCGTTACACATCAGGGATCCCAGCCTAGTGGGGAAATTTCTCTAGTTTCCCAGTGTGGGGCTCCATGCTACTGCATCCCACCTCTCCTCAAGGAGGTGTTCACCTCCAGCAAATCAGAAAACCCAGCCAGCCCATTCCTGAAGCCACCATCCCAGGCTCAGCTAGATTGTGGATCAGAAGTCCTGGTGGTTAGAGGTCTTCCCCACTACCACCCAAGTTGTTTTTTTCCCCAGTCCCTGAGCTCTCCCTTTTTTTTTGCCCTCCCAGTGGTGGGCTCACTTATTGGTCTCAAGCAGCTCCCCCCACTTTACAGCAGTGGTTCCCCTGCATCACATTGGGTAGCCTACCCTCCTCTGTGAACAATTTTCCTTCTTGTTCCCCCTCATCCCATGAAGTAGACCTCCTCTGCCTATCTTTCAAGTTGTATTTTACAGGAGAGTGATGTTACTCTGTCTCCTTGTTGGTTCTGGGACTCAAGGATTCATTTTTAGGTTTTATTTTAAGATAGGTTTGATAGGATTCTCAGAGGAGTTCCAACTTTCCCTGCTGCCAAGCTGCCATCTTGGCTCCCTTTGAAATAATTCCAGTTATTTCTGAGAGTCAGTTCATCCAGTGCCTATCAGCAAGTATCTTTTTCTCTAGATCAGGGGTCTGCAACCTTATTGGCCGTGAGAGCCATAAATGCCACATTTTTTAAAATGTAATTTCGTGAGAGCTGTACAATATGCTTAACACACTGAATACAAGTAAATATGTGCATTTTATGTAAGAACAACTCTTTTAAAGTACAATATGTCTCTGAACTATTTTTAATAACGTTATTATGTGCTAACCAATGATGAATAAAGTACATTAATGTGACTTCTGGTGCTGCATGGTTTTGCTGATTATTAATCAAAATTATTTTGATTATTAATCAAAAAACAAGACTTAATGGAGCACTATAATATTGATATAACTGCACACATACACATAAAACTTCTTTAGACTAAGAAAATTGCTGAAGTAAAGAGAAAAATTCAGGGAAGAATACTTTTTCCTCTCCCTCTCTCAAGTTAGGCAATAGGAGAAGAAAAAGCTGCCAGCCTGCTGGTTAAGCCATTTGGCCACATAAATTAAGGAAGAGATCAGGAGATTACAGAAAATAACATGACTTTTGTGCAGGCATTAGTAAGTAGTGGGGGAGGAGGGTACCTTTTCATGGAAAACTGGCCAGGACACATCACACACATTTCCTGGTACAGGTGTTTATCAGTGCTGCCTACTCAGTCATTCTGTATCAAATGAAACAACTACTGGGGAGAAATGCTTCTCACTAATGAAGCATATATAAAGATGTAATCTGACTATAGTTCCCCTTTAAGAGCAGGTAGAAAAGTTAGAAACAACAACAATCCCACAAATAGGGAGTGCAGACCCCATGAATGCACTGAGATAAAGCCATGTAAATCAGAGGCAGAGGGGTAGAGAATGTAGACAAAAGTGATCAATCACTATACAGAACCCCAAGATGTCAGTAACAGGTGTGGAAAGAGTAAAAGGAGGGCAGAAGGAGGAACACACAGCACACCTACCAAGCCAAACTAAAGACCAGGATTTGTCTCGCGTGGCAATATCAATGAGGGAGCTTCTATCTTAGAAGATAGTCGCAGTACCAAAAGGATCATGTGACATATCATGTGACGCACGATGTCATGTGTAAACTGTTAGTTATTGTGCTGCGGTTGACCTTATGGCTCCTGCAGAAAGAGCCATATGTTGCTGACCCCTGCTTTAGACCATAGTTCCCTTAATCAAATTTGTTACAAACTCTTGTCATTTGCTTGTTAGTTTCCACAGGCCCCTTGTCTAGATGGTTCAGGGTGACAGTAACTGTCACTTCTGTTAACAGACATTTTCCTTAGCAGTTAAATCCAGTCTCTCTACCTTGTTTGGTCCCAGTTTTTGTCATCCTTGTCTCCTTCACACCCTCCTGAACCCACACACAATATTTAAGTTATCTCCCCTGGTTTTCCCATAATAACTTGTCAGATCTCTGGGAAAGGAAAGATTTTAAAACCAAGCAAGACTTAGAAAAAATTACAAAAGGTAATATAGTTGTGGTACCAAAAGGATCATGTGATGTATCACGTGACACACGATGTCATGTGTAAACTGTTTGTTACTGTGCCTCAGTTGACTTTATGGCTCCTGCAGAAAGAGTCATATCTGGCCCTCAAAAGAGCCAGATATGGCTCGAGAGCCATACGTTGCCGACCCCTGCTCTAGATCCTGGTGTGTCTCTTCACGTGAGATCTTTTATCTCCTTCTGTCACTCCTTTTTCTGAACTGCTTCAAGCTTATGGTGAAGTTCTCTTTGGTGCTTTGGGTAGGTCAGGTTCACTTGGGGGTTGGGTGATGTGCCTGGCTTGCTATGGGGATACTTACAGCTGCTTTGTCTAGCTGGGTTCTGCTTTCCCTGCTCCAAGTTTCCTGGTACCTGATGAGGTGGGCTCATCCCTGCTCTACTGATAACTTTCCTTGGGCTACATTTGGGAGTTGGTTGCACCTCTACCAGGTTTTCTCAGTGAGCTTGATCTGCTATGACTTTTCCTGGTTAAATTCAGTGGGATTGTCCTGCCTGTACCTTTCCCCTGGGTTACTGTTAGCTTTCCATGGACCACATGTTGTGGGATGGTCCCTGTTCTGTCAGTTCCCCATGTTTCAGGTTCTGGGTAACTTTTTCTTCTCACCTAGTAAGATAGGTCCTTATTATTTTTCCTAATTTTGAAACTTTTTTTGGTGTGTATGTATGTTTGGAATGGGTTTGGGTGAACTGGGATTGTTCCTTGCTGATTACTCAGTCATCTTAGCTTCTAGAAGTGGAAGAGGCCCCAGACAATATGCCAGCCCTTTCTAACAGGCTTTTTCAGACTGGCAGGATGATAAAATGTGATAAATAAAGCCGAGGCAAGGTAACCTTCAATAAGGGGCTTGTTAATATAAAATTTGGGACTCTGGCCAGAGATTTTTAATGATTTATTAATAGAAAGGAGGTGAGAGGAAATAGATCATTCCTAAAGAAGGATTAATATATAGTCTCCATTTATCTGGCTCTTCTGCAGCAGCCCAGGCAGTTAGTCTCATCAAGCTTAGAAGTAGAGACAGCTTGCTTCCTGGCTCAGGACTTATATAGCACTCTAGCTCTTCCCTACATATTGGTGAGGTACGTTGATCCTTGGGCTGACCACAGCCATTGCATACACTGTGGCAGGGTGGATCTAATTTTCCTCAAACAGGTTGCACATCCAAGAATGGCCTCTGGGCAAAGAGGATATTGTCAAATGCAAGGAAGGAGCTTAGCAGAATCAAGGAAGATAGTAATGGAGGAGGAGGGGGATGCTGAGAACACAGCCAACATCAATATTAGCAACAGGCCAGAATCCACTTTGGTAGGAAAACAAGGGATGGAAAACAAAACAAAAAATGAAATCACAAGGAAAAGGACAATTATGCCTGTGGGGGAAAGCTAATAGTGGCTTCAGATTTCAAGGAAATATTGATCAAGTAAGTAAACTAGAGGTGGGAGAAAGGAGGAAGGGAACTGGGGATGGGGTGAAAGGAGAAAAGGTGAAGTCCAGAAAGATCATCAATGGAAAAAGATGTAGGAGGGGTAATGAAAATAGTCTGAAGTGAGTTGGAAATCCCTATAATGGTTACCTTGCTGTTACTCTGAGGGGGAAGGCCAGGAAAGGCTGTCTGGCTACAAATGCCAAAACTTAGAAAACTCATAAATATTCTAGCCATTCTTCCTCTCTTATGGAAGGATGGCTGATGGAGAAGAGGGCAAGAGAAGTAGAAAAAGCTAGGTTGGTAGGTATAAGGCATTGCTGGGGAAACTAGTCAGGAAATTCTGCTGTGCTTAGTAGGGCATTAATTCTTCCAATGTTTGCATTCTTTACAATAGAAATGTCTGATCATTGGGAGAAATAATTTTAGTCAGTTGAGATTACAGAGTTGATCTCTGTGGGGTAGAGGACCAAGAAGACATCCATCCTGAACTATTGCATGTTGGAGTTTATACTTTTGTCTCTTTATTACTCTCCTCTGCCTCCTTTTCCTTGGCCCTCCTCTAAAGTGGCCTGAAGGTTAAATTTAAGAGACCAGAAGTGGGTTGGTTTTCCATTCTGGGACAACTCGTTTAATCAGATGGGAAAGGGGCTTATGAAAACCACTGACCAAGAGGAAGTTCAGAGTGCCCAAGGTATCATACAGGTAAGGGTCAAAGTCAGAATGAGATTAAAATGCATAGATAGCCTTCCACATTCCAAAGGTTAGATGTCCCCTACAAATTAAAAAATCCAAGTAAAACTTTTTGGCCTTTCCTTCATACCAGAGAAGAAAGTTTAAATTTTTCCTATTGTAGTGTATGTGTGGTATTTTATTGTAAAATTTGGTTTATGTACTTTGTCATAGGTTATATGGTTATAAATATTTAATGTTAAGTAAAAATACTGTATGAAAAAAAGAAATTTAAAATGTAAAATAAATATGAAACAAACTTGAAAATGAAAAAAAATTGAGGCAAATAATATTGAACCTACTGTATGTATAATAAAATACATTAAAAAAATAACCTTTGAAATTCCCTACTTGTACTCACCATTATCCATAACCATCTTTATAATCTAACTTGAAATTAAGAAGATGATTGCTGGTTGATGATGATAATGATGAAAGCTCAAGACTTCACAAGTACATATATCAGTCTTGCAATTCTTACTGTACAGTTAACTCATACATACAAACATAAAACACATCACTAATTTATTATAACTGTATGTGACACCTTATTACATATTAACACTAACCTATTTTTAAATTATCACTAAATTCATATTTATTAATTGTATGGCATTTTTGTCATTTATGTCAGTGAAGGTGGATCATTACATAGTTCTGAATTGCCATCATCTTCTGTAGGTTGAAGAGAAGGAGAATAGGCTGGGATGGTGACTTCCCTGAAGTGGCACCAGAGGTGGAAGGGGTGGGTTCTGAAAGGAGTTTTAACTTTGGGAAATACATGATGATTTCTGTTCAGCTTTTTTGACTTTTCATTTCTTTAAAGAAGTTATTGTAGGCAAATACTGATTCTCCACACAATTGCTTGGTCCTCAAGGCACATATTACTGATGGGTTAATTTCATAAAAATAGCCCAACGCAGTCTTTCAGTGTTATCCAATATAAATCTATTCTCTATAACTGTTTCTTCTTCTCTTAGTCTGGCATCAAATTCTTGGAAGTATTCAGCTTTGAACTCATCCTCCATTAACATTTCTGGGTTAGGATTGAATAACTCTTCAATTTCTCTTTCCTTCATATGCCCAAATCCTACTCCACCCATCATGTTACGAAAGCCATTATATTTTCCAAAAGTTGCAAGTTGACTTTTTCAGGAGCATAATTTGGAGCCTTGGTAAAGCCAGAAAATATGAGATAATCTGAACAAAATTTTTCCAGCATGAGCTTACTGTCTCAGTCTTGAAAGCTTTTGTAGCTCTCTCATTGAAATTAATGGAATTATCAATATTAAGCTTTCTATTTTTTCATTATGTTGTATTTGTCAAAGTTTTCTTCAATAGCATCTATGATGCTCTCCAATGAGTAGCTTGTGTAGTGTACCTTAAAATGTCCGTATTACCTACTGATCAAGAGGCTTGTGTCATTTGAAATTGTTATAAGCCCTGGAAGACTACAACTCCCAGGAGTCTCTCTGCTACAACTTCCCCCTGACAACTCCCACTTCTTTTGTGGGAGGTGTCAGGGAAAGTATAAAAGAAAGAGTTTGGTGCCTTTTCTCGCTCTCAACCTTGGAAGCACTTTCTATGCTAGAAGCTCTGCTCTTTACCCTGAGACCCTGATCTCTCTCTTGGTGCCTTTTTCCCTTTCCTCTTACCTCCTAGTTTTCCCTAGACTTTCCCTTTCCTAATTAAAATAAAACCTAGCTATTCAAACCCTAAAGTTGCTCTCTGATCTTTGGAGGGCTCTGGTCAATTTCCCCTGCTGGGGGCTGGGGACTGCTACCTTTCTTTCCCTTTCTCTACCTTCCTCTCTCCTTTCTCCCATTCCATCCTACTTTCCTCCCTTCACTTTCACCATACAGTTTATGGTGACCACGAAGGGACAGGAACCCTCTGGACCTGAACCTACCTGCCTTACTGCCTAAGGGTAAGTGAAAAAAAATTTCCTGCCCAAACCCAGCCCAGCGGGGGATCCCTTCCCCTACTAAACCCCTGCCAGGCTCCTAGATCTAAGTCCTCCCAACCCCAGCCTAAGAGCCTAAACCCTAATCCCTCTTACCCTTGATGGGCTAAAACCCAGCATGGGGTGCCACTGGAAAATCCAGTGGGGTGGAAAAAAAACTCAGACTCTTCCCCTACTCTTCCCCTGCCCAGCACCTGTGCCTTGGCAGGGGATCCAAATCTATCATCTAAGCCCCGGATCCCTCACCCAACCCAGGAACTTAGCCAGCCAGCAAAAAACCGAGTCCCCTAGGAAAAACCCAGCCAGAGGCAAACGACCCAGCAAGGGGTCTGCCAGTGGTGGGAAAGCAAGATCTGTCCCCAGCAGTCTGCTGGCGGGAAAACCCAGATCCCTCTCTACTTTCTATCCCCCTACTAGCTTCAATCTCTCCCTTTGGAGAGATTTTGCCTTTTAAAAGGCAATACTAAATCCCAAACATTAAAAAACCCCACTTAACTTGTTTATCAGCCTAATGACTTTCATCCGCAGTTTTCGGCCATTTCACTGCTCCCCACTCCCTTCTCCTTACTGAGCTGCAGTACTACCTTGGCCACTAGAAGCCAGCACTGAGCATGGAGTGTGCTCCCCCCTCCCTTTTTTCTGCTAAGCTGCAGTGCTACCTTCCTGCCATTGGAGGGCAGAATCACGGATAGCTCCAACAGTGCTACCTTTCTGCCATTGGAGGGAAGCACCAAGGACAGCACTGATAATAATACATTAAAATAATAATAATAATAATAATAATTTTTCCTGCTGAAACCAAATAAATAATTAAAAACAAATAAATACATAAATAAGAATAAACAGTTAAATACAAAAAAATGGAGTTAAAGCAAACTGAATAAATAAAGGCTAGCTAATTAAATAAATAGAAGCCTCCCAACATGTTTGCTTCTATACAGGAAAATCTTTGGGCTTTTGTCAAATTGGACTGCCTCCTCCTTCTGATGCTTCTAGGGAATATTGTTTTCTTAATTTTAAATACGATGATACAAAAGGCTGCAAATAGGAAAATGCAAGCCTAGATCCAAGCAGCAGTACAAATCCCATTGGACAATCTCAAATACTCAATGCCTGATTCCTGTAAAAGGAGGAGCCAATTCAAAGATCTGATTCAAAGTTTCAGAAGTATCCAATTCAAAAATCTGATTCCAAATTTAGCGAGGCTGTTCTTGAAACACTCAGAAAGGAAAGTCATATTTCTTCTGAAATAGAGGAGGCAACTGTTGTAAAGAAACTCCTCTTTCATCTTGTGCATCTCTTAGCCAACCCTCCCTTGTAAATATTCTAAATTATAACGATGAACCCATAGCTGTAATGAAAACTATGGAAGACATATTTTTCCAATACAATCCTTCCTATAAGGATGTTGAAAAATTACTCTAGATATTCCTGACAGAGAGAGAAACAAACAAATCATCTGTCATGTAAATAAGGCCCGGGGATGAACTGAAGTACACTGGCCACGCAAGCATCCTCATTGGGACTACAATGATTCAGAGGAATATTTGTAGTTAAATAATGCTAGGGCTGCAATATTAAAAGCAATGAAAGACTATGTAGAATGTCCAAACAACTGGACCAAATTTGATCGCCTAACACAAAATGATGACAAAACTCCCTCTCAGTTTATGGACAGGCTTATTGAATTGGGAGCTAGATATTTGGATTTGGATTTATCAACGGAACAAGGCATAAGACAAATTAGGCAACAATTTGTAAACAATTCTAGCAGAGTGGTCCAGGATTGCTTTAAGATGCATTATCCCAAATGGCCAGAAATGGATCTGGATGAATTAAGGAAAATAGCTGTGTATGTCACTAAAGGACATGAAGAGACAAAGGTACAAACTAATGATCTATTGGATACCATACAAAAAGAACTGAAATAATTATGAAATAAAATAGAACAACAGGAAAGAGGACATGATGATACTACACCAATACCACTTGCTCTTCTCTGAGAGTCTAATTACCAATCTCTGACCTGTGACATAATCAGACTCTGGGAGCTGAGAGTCTCACCTTGATTGACAGGTGAAGACAGTTGGAGACATCGGAATGTTCCCAGAGACTGTGAGGACAGGAGGAAAGGCAGCTGGCCAGAGAGGGTATAAATACCCTGGCAGCCCCCTGACAGGGACCCTTTGTCTATTGGGGACCCTTTTGGCTTTGCCTTTGTCTTTGCCTTGGCTGAGCTTTGCATAAACTCTTGCCTTGGACATTTGATCTTGAACATTGATTAACCTGTGGGTCAGACAGAGAATCCTCTGATTCTCTCTGAATCCTTTAGATATTTAGGCACCTAAACAATCTCTAGATTTTTAGGTATCCTGGGCCTGGGGCAAGAGGGGGTGCAATCCGGGAAGTGGGTAGGAGAAGAAGAGGGCGATAAGGGTGGTATTTACTGAAGGCTGTAGGACTGGCACAACAACTAGCAGTAAGAAGCTGAGAGAAATCATGAATATTTGTGTCATCAACAGATTGCTTACTCTGGTTTGGCCGTGGCCAGGCTGAGCCAGAGGAGGTGAAGAACAAGCCCAGCATTACTGAACAGCCTACAGTCCTGAGGGATTAGTGTCATAGATTTAGTGATAAGGTCTCCTATTCTCTAACCCGTTCCTGATCATTCCTTTCCCTTGTTAACAACATAGATAAAATTTATTAAGTACCTTCCTGGAGTAGTTATTCCATCACCACTCTGGGGAGGGAGAAATGCAGTCAGATTAACGTTATCCAAGGCCCAATACCAATAATCAATCAACCCCAGGTGGGACCAGGTGGGACATCCACTGACCTTTAGGGATCCTGCCTGGGCACTATTATAAAGAAGGGCAGTTATTATAACATCCAGCTGAGTGGCAGGACCTGGGTGTCCCTGCACTACCCATTAGGGGAACCAAACACAGCTTCCTCAGATCAATTCCTCAGATTAATAACAACCATAATAACTAGCCTAATAATAATAGTAGTATAGAGATTACCTTTCTTTATTTTTTATAACACCTGCCATTTCTGTAACAGGAAGGGCCACATAATGATGCATTGCAGGAATCTGTTACAGGCAGTTAGGTAAAATAACAACTATAACAATTTCAGGAACAGCAATAACAATAATAATAAATATAAAAACAATACTAATTTCAGACACAATAACTACTGGAATTGCAATTTCATGACTGATAATCAGGCAGATAATCCACAATAGATGACCCCCAAATAGTATCTTCTAAGTGGAGCTCATTCACACACTACTCAAGGTGCTACTGCTCTTCCACGTGGGGCAGAAAAAGGAGCCCCTAAAACTCTATTGCTTTTGTTGTTTTGTTGCTATTAACCCTTTTCAGTTTTGTCTCCCTCAAAATAACAAAAAGAAGAAGAAACAGAATTTTATAATACAATCCTTGTCTACCCCCTTACTTTAATTGTGCAATCTGGTATTTGACATATGCCTTTGTATTATAATTTGGAAAACTTGTATTTTGTGTATTTGAAAGATTTGAACATATATTACCTATATTAGGAGACTTGTATTGAATTGACTTGTTATGCATTTTGTGCTTTTTGTGAAACTTTTGTATTTTCTTCAATGTATTATTGCTTTTTTAACTACATTGTTTTACCTCATTTGCACTCACACTGTGGATCATGGCTAAGCTAAGAGGAAATGCATCTAAATTCTTGGGTAAGAACCTTCATATTCTACCCCTCCTTAAGTGACATGAATTGCAACATACATATACATATGTATTTTTTTCTCATTGTCACTGATTATAGGAGATATATATTTTGAATTTTTAGCACATTTTTATAATTGCATGTGCAGTTATGTATTTGAAGCATATAATAGCAAAATTGAAAGAGTTTTTGATTATTAGTGTAGATTTAGTATATCCATTATTTCTAACTGTAACTGCCTGCCCAAAAGCCTTAGACTATTGAAACTGCCATTGGTATTTAACTATCATGGGACTTAGTATATATGTCTGATTCGATGAAATGGAATCAACAAAGGAGCACAGATTTCATCAATTCAGTGCCAAAGAAGCATGAATATCTATAAAGTGCCAAAGAAGCACATACTTAACCTGACTGATGCCAAAAGAGCGCACAGGTCAAAAAGAGAAACCAATCCTACTAGGATTGCTGAGACTTCTATGCCAATAAAAAGGACTTGAACCTAGTGTGAGCATTGATATTGCGATGCTTAACATACGTTAAGACATAAGACTCTTCGAACCACACTCCTTGTGAAAATTTATATGTTGAGTCCTAACAATTGACTCTTCTGCCTCCTTATTATATCCCTGAGAAGAAATGACAAAAGAAGAAAAAACGAAGTAATATCAGACCAATATCAGACCAATAAATACAAATCTAGTCCTCTTTTTCCTAATCTTCTTACTATGGTGATTGACTGGTCCTCGCTGCTAAGTGGGTAAGTGCATGATTTTGGACATGATTGCTTTAATTGGGCATTATTCAAAGACATAGTGTGATTTTTTTTCTTATTTAGAACTTTTTTCATATAAAATTTAGAATTGGTTGTTTAGAATTTTTCATCCACTAGTTATTTGGCTTTTTGTGCTAATTTTTTCTTATGAATTTGAATGGCAGTGATTCTTATGCCTTCTGCCTCAGCCATGTATCCCTCTGTGATATCAATGTTTATTTCTATCCTCCTCAGGGGGGAATGTGTTTTTATTTCATATGAAGAGTTTAAGTTATTTTAGGAAAAGAGATTTACTACCTTCTGGAATTCAAATGGAGATGCCTGTGGAGACCACATGGAGAACACATGCTGATCTAGGAGCCTAAGAGAGCAAGTTGATGTGCAGAGTTTTGAACTTTTGGGTTTTTTTTTTAATTCATTTGTCTGATTTTAAATTCATTTGTTTTGTTAAATTCATCTGTTTTGTTTAAATGCATTTGTTTTATGTGTGTGTGTGTATATATATATATATATATATATATATATATATATACATATATATATATATATATAAAG
>NC_058130.1:232753712-232770984 GCF_016433145.1 Gracilinanus agilis
TATATATATATATATATATATATATATATATATATATAGGACTACCCCCTGACTATTTTTGTAAAAGAAGCACCAAGTATTTGATTTCTTTATATAGTAAAAAAATTGTTACCATTCTCCCCTTATATTGATGTATATACCCTTTCTTTTATTGTAATTGTAAATTTATTTATGTTTGTTATGATCCATTGGGGAGACTGGTCTCCCAAAGGATCACGGGGGGGGGAATGTGTCATTTAAAATTATTGTAAGCCCTGGGAGACTACGACTCCCAGGGATCCCTGCTTCAATTTTCCCCAACACCTCCCACATTCTTTGTGGGAAGTGTCAGAGAATGTATAAGAGAGTGGTTTTTGGCGCCTTTTAGCTCTCTCGACCCTGGAGGAGTCTCTCCAGCCCAAAAGCTCTTGCATTCTGAGCTCTCTCATGTGCCTTTTTTTCCCCTTATATCTTCCTCCTAGTTTTCCCTAAACCTTTCCTTTTTCAAATTTAAATAAAATCTATCTATTCTAAGCCCTAAGTTGCTCTCTGATCTTTTATTTGAGCCCAGAAGGGCTCTGGTCAATTTCCCCCTGCCAGGGCTGGGAACCACTACTTTCCTTTCCCTTCCTTCTACCTTTTCTTCTCCCCCTCACATTACAAATTGCTTTTCAGAATGGTTGGATCAGATCACTACTCCACCAACAATGCATTAGAGTGTCAATTTTCTCACATCCCCTCCAACATTTATAACTTTCCTTTTCTATTATATTGGCCAATCTAATAGGTATGAGGTGGTACCTCAGAATTGTTTTCATTTGAATTTCTCTAATGTGAACATTTTTTCCCATATACTATGATAATTCCTATATATTAGAGATAATTATTGTGTATTCCTGTATCTGGGATCTGGGTTGGAGATACCATCTAGTTTGCTGCTTTTTGCATTTTATTTGTCCTTGGAAATCTCAAGGAATGTCTTCCTTTCTAAGACTGTGTTTAATATATGCAGGGTGAAGAAAGGTTCTTTTCCAGCATATCATCTTTCTTTCCATCAGGACGGCTATAGAGAGGGGTATATAGATTGATGAACCGCTTCTTAATTACTTATCAAAAATTAAAGTTGTCTTAGGATTTCAAGGGAAGGGCTGAATAATGACTCCTAAAATATTTATTTATTGGCTTTATTGATTTATTTGACTGTCTAACTCAGCTCTTTCTGGTCACAAGAGAGCCAAGGAGAACTATACTACTTTATCAATTATGATGCTAGCCTAAACATTAAATCTGATATAATTAGTAAACTTATATTCTTACCCCAAAATCAGACTCTCAAGACAATTTTGACACTGACTAGGAAAGGGCTACTGAATCCCTCTTTTGTTTATGGGCAAAAGTTTAACACTGGGCCCATGTGGGAGCTTTTCTTTCACAGTGATTATTTTTCTGATGAGTAAAAGGTAATGAGAAGTTCATCCCTGTTTTTGATGATGAGAACTTATTTGGGTAAAAATTATGGCTTTTGTGTATGTATGTTAAATTTATAATTTCATAAGGTCCGTCTTGTGTTGAATCTATCATTTTGTAATCACTGAGAACCCTGGGGTTGATTAACCTAGAGTGAGAAAGGAACATGGAGAAGTTGACTTTAGCAAGTTACTGTGGGCTGTGATGGGCATTAAATTGGGGTTCTCTTTTGAAATTTTTGCATCAAATTTCATTGCTCAGGGAGATTCTTGAGAAGTGAGGACACCCAGAAACTGGAAATAGCCAGTGTTCTCTGAACCCTCAAGTGGTGAGTAGAGCCATGTGGAAATCTTTGAGGTTAGCTCTCAAGAAAAGTCTTGAGAAGGGGGGGGAAATCCTTTTAATTAATTAGTTTAGTCACAATTTTATGCAACTTGCACTTTGTCTGGTTATATGTGTGTGTGTCTATTTGAAGTGAGCAAAGAAACAAGAAGGAAGCAAAAAATCAAGTTCCAAATCACTGAGGAGGCTGGAGAGAGACAGTTTTAAAGTGCCAAAAAGTTTTGCTCTTCCACCTGCCAAAGTTGACTTCTTGCCTGGCTGGAATGGAAGACTACAGTTAGAATTTTTAAAAGTGTTGATTTGGGTTAAGGCAAGCCAAGTACTCTACCAGGCAAGCCTGAATTTGAAAAAATCTTGATTGGTACCTGCATCCAGAAAATTCTTTAAGCTTGTAGAACATGCAGTTACCCTAGTCCTGTCAGTTTTGATATATAGATTGCTGGGACTCAAGTCCAGTCTTTTAAAGAAATCCTTATCTTTGTAGTAAGTTCCCACTATATTCCATTTTTTAAGGCCTGGTATTGTAATATCTGACATAAAATCTGTAATAAGTTTAGCTGAGAATTTGCTCCAACTTTGTTATTTATTTTTGAAATAGATGAAATTTTAAGCCAGTTACATTTAATATTTTGTTAATTTGGCATTTACTATCATTGCAAAACTACGAAGAAGTTTATTTTGCCATACTGTGTCTAATTTCCAAATGCTTTAAAAAATTCTTTATAAAATGTAGAAAAACCTTTGTTTTGCATCTTTTGTTTGTTTTGTAATAAACAAATTATATTTATTTTTCTCTTGTGTATTTCCAGAGAGTGGTCAATATCTGGGAAATACAAAACATATACACAAATTAAATAAAAACTTAAAATTTCTAAATTATGATGTGAGAATCTTGAGTGATAGATTAGCTGAATTTGGTTATGAGGTGATTTGTCAGTGTGTCTCTTATTTTGAATTAAAAAGCATTAAGCTGAGTAGTGAGTTGAGTAGAAGGGGGAAGGGGAAGGGAAGTTGGTCTGTGTGTTCACTTGAGAAATTCAAATTCCACCTTAATTGAGATGTGCTTCTTAATTTGCTTTGCCATATCTTTCCTGAGTAGGTCTTGAAGGTGAACAAAGAGAAGTAAATTTTTGTCAAGAGGAGGTCTTATCCACCTCCTGAGAGAATGGAGTAACAAGTGCCTTTTTATCTGCTCAGAGATTCCCCCCACCCCAAAGGTATTTTCAGCTTGGGGGAAGGGTAATAATTATGTGTGGAGTTGCTTTCTTTTAAAGCCTTTGAAACAGATCGTTGTAAATGATAAAGCAAATCTGTAAGATCATTTGGAAATTTGGTAACAATTTTTGTTTTATATTTTAAATTCTTAAATATTGTTTATAAGAAGATACAATTTAAGTAAACTGTTGTAAAGATATACTATTAAAATGTTATTTTTCTAATTTGGACATACTTAAACTATGAACTAAACTCCTGAAATAAATTTTATGTATTACATATACTATTTTATATATCTTTGGAAAAGTTGTGATGTTATATTCTAATGCATCATTCTGATTTTTCTTTAGAGGAAAAACTTAGATTTTTAATATGCTCCTATTCTAATATTTTAGGGTTTGTTTTTTTAGATTTTAGAGTCTGACCATCAATTGAAATCACTCTATTGCTGTGCAGTAGGTCCTGCGGTCTGAGGACTGCCTCTGGGATTTTGTTGAGAAAACAATCTTGCAAAAAGTAAAGGTGAGATTTCCTTGTCTTGCTTTCTCCCATTGTGAATAGGAATGTTTAAGACCTAAGTCTGGCTTTGGCTCCCTAAAAAATGAAAGTGAGACTTGGTGCAGAACTTTGCTATTGTTCTTACCTGAAACCAAACAAAGCATGCTGGGCTGGAAGAACTTGTTTTGATGCTCTGTGCATTTTGTCTCTACCTTTTCCTCTCATAGCAAATTCCTCTTACTAAGGGCATTTGAGCAATGAAATCTAGAAACACGGTATTAAACCTTTATCTATTAGTTTAAAGCTGAAAAATATCTATTGGTGTGTAACTTAAAATTGTTTTTTTTTTAAACTTAAATTGTAATTCTTCTTATTTCACTGAACATAGTCACATAGTATTTGACTTTATCTGTCATTATTTATTTAAAATCCTTCCAATATCTCAGAGTGATACAATTAGGAATATGATTTGGGAACATGTAAACCAGAATATAATTCCATTGTCTCATAGGGTAATATCAGCAGCATTTTTTTATTTTGAGTTAAAAGATTTGAGAGCAATCACTTATCACAGAAGAAATTGAATTTGTTTTCTTTTGTTACTTGTCAGTGACATCTTATTTTTTGTTGTAATGCTAATACTTCTCTATGGGATATAGAGAATATATGGGATATATACTGCAAGTAGATTAGAAAAGAATATAGAGAACTAAGGGTATTACTTTAAGTGTGATATTTGGTTATTTGAACATGATTAGAAACTGATTGTTTGCCTGTAGACAACTTATTTGATAGAGGTTAACATAATTTGCCTAGTTTGTTTTTTTTTATGAATCCCATTCCAAGTCTATTGTTATAAAAAAAGAGGGAGACCTCTTTTGGGTGAATCCATGTATGTTACCGTGTAACTTAAGCATAGAAAACACATGTTTGCACAGAGCATCATCTAAGGATCTTGTAGAAGGTTAAATTTCTTTGCAGGATCTCATCCTCCTAAGAGGGGATTAAGAGGGATTGAGAATTTAAACTGGGGAAGATTAAAATAAATAATAGCAAATCACAACAAATAATAAATAATGGCACATAATAACAAATGATGGAAGAGAAATAATAATTGAAGTGAAAGTTTTCAAAGAAAGTAAAAAACAAATTATATATATCAAATCTCTTTCTAATTGTTTCTAAGGCATTGAACATGTTCTAAAGCCAAGTTGAGAAAAAATTGGCTATATCTCAACTTTGCTTCTTTCAATTTGTTATTGGCAATTTTCCAAAGCAGGTATTTGGTTTAGACAGAAGTAAAAAATAGCAAAAAGTATAGGAAATATAAATTTTGTAGTTTAGAGATTCATAAAATTGGATATCTTTTATATTAGTAAAATTAAAATCCTTACGTTTGAAAATTAACTTACCATCTTATGTAACAATTGGCAATCCAGAATTTTAGAGATTGTTAAATTATATTAAGATCAATCTTTCAATCAATTTTAGCTAAAGGTGTTATCAGTGACCTTGGACAAGGAGAAAGAAGACCTGGCAGAGAGCTCCAGACAGCCAAATAAGATGATAGCAATAGCAGAGGACCCCAGAAGTCAGATTAGTTCATCATAAGACTTTGAGTCTTTGGACATAGTAGACTGGGTTAGCTCACCCATCTCCCATGCATCATTATTTTGTTTGTTTGTAAGACCTTTGTACCCCTTAATGTTCCTTCAATGTATCTCAATACTCAATTTTTGACATCATATTGAGAAACACCTAAGCATTATAGTTGGGCCCTCAATGTAATGTATAGTCAGCACATTTGGGGTGCTACACTGGGGAAAATGAGCTCCAGTTTCCCGAAGAAGCAGAGAGTGGAATTGCGAGAATCTATTTTTAATATGTTGAACTAATTCCTGTAGAGTATGGAGAATTATTGTGCATTTCTATATCTGAGTTTTGGGTCAGAAAGACCATCTAGTCCACCACTTTTTGCATTTTCTTTCTCCTTGGAATCACAAAGAATGTTTTCCTTTTTAATAGAATTTGGTTACTAGATGAAGGGAGGAGAAAAGTCTTTGTTGTTGTTGTTGTTGTTACAGGTGACTGGTTCACCTGTAGGGATAGTAAGGGAAGAGGTGGATAGGTTGATGGACCACCTCTTAATTACCTATCACCAATTATAGATAATCTTGGGATGTCCAAGGGAGGGGCTGAATAATGAGCTCCTAAAAATCTATTTCTTAGGCTGCCTAATCCAGCTTGGGTTGTTCCTGGTCATAAGAGCACCATGGAGACCTAAAAAACTTTATCAGTCATGATTCTGGCCTAACCAATAAATCTGATATAGTCAATTAATTTGTATTTTTACCCCAAAATCAGTGTCTATAGATACTTTTAATTGTAACACTAATCAGATTTAGAGCAATTTTTATGTGAGTATAGGTGGCTTTCATTTCTTTTTCTGAAAATTGCCTTATACATATTCTTTGACCATTTATCAATTGGAGAATGACATAGTTTTATAAATTTGGCTTGATTCTCTATATATTTGAGACATGAAATCTTATCAGAAATACTTGCTGCAAAATTTTTTCCTTTCTGCTTTTCTTATAATCTTAGTTGCATTGATTTTGTTTTGTACAAAAATCTTTTTAATTTAATACAATAAAAATTATCTATTTTATGTCTTATAATTTCTCTATCTCATTTGGTCATAAATTCTTTCCTTATCCATAGATATGATAGGTAAAAGCATTCAATGCTCCCCTAATTTGCTTGTGGTAGGAGTCTTTATTTCTAAATCATGTACCCATATTGACTTTGTTTTTGTTGGTCTATCTCCAATCTCTGCTTTATTGTTTCTCAATTTCCCTACTTTTTGTCCCAAAGAATTATGGTTATTCGTTACTAAATATTATGTACCTTTATCTTTTATCCAGTACCAGATTATTATTAATTTTTTATGATTGCTGCTTTGTAATACAGTTTGAGATTTGGTACTATCATTTGCTGATTCTAAAGTTTTCTTAAAAAGACAATTGTGAATCCTGGCATCAGACTTTCTGGCCTTAAGTTTTCTAAAATGATTTTCTAAGAGAAAAGGTGGCCTTTGTCTCCCTTTTGGTAGTTTCAAGGAACTATTTGGTTTTGTTCTGTTTTTTTAAAATTAATTTATTTAGAATATTTTTCCATGGTTACGATTCATGATTTTTCCCTCCTCTCTTGCCTCCTCCCTCCCAGAACTGACGAACAATTCTGCTGGGTTATACATGTGTCATTGTTTAAAATCTATTCCCATGTTGTTCATATTTGCAATGGAGTGATCTTTTAATACCAAACACCTAGTCATATCCCCATCGAACCATGTGATCAACCATATGTTTTTCTTCTGTGTTTCTACTCCCACAGTTATTTCTTTGGATATGGATAGCGTTCTTTCTCATAAATTCCTCTGGATTGTCCTGGATCTTTTTTTTTTTAAATTTTATTTTAAACCCTTAACTTCTGTGTATTGGCCCATAGGTGGAATATTGGTAAGGGTAGGCAATGGGGGTCAAGTGACTTGCCCAGGGTCACACAGCTGGGAAGTGTCTGAGGCCGGATTTGAACCTAGGACCTCTTGTCTCTAGGCCTGGCTCTCAATCCACTGAGCTACCCAGCTGCCCCTAGTCCTGGATCTTTTTATTGCTGCTAGTAGAAAAGTTCGTTACATTTAATTGTGCCATAGTGTTTCAGGTTTTGTGTAGAATGCTCTCCTGGTTCTGCTCCTTTCACTCTGCATCAATTCAGTTCACATAGAAATCCTCCCTTTCAGCACAATAGTATTCTATCAACAACAGATACCACAATTTGGTCAGCCATTCCCTAATCAATAGACAGCCCTTTATTTTCCAGGTTTTTTTTTTTGCCACCACAAAAAGTGAGGCTATAAATATTTTTCTACAAATATTTTTTCTTATTATCTCTTTGGAGTATGAACCCAGTAGTGGTATGGCAGGGTTAAAGGGCAGACATTCTTTTAAAGCCCTTTGGAAATAATTCCAAAATGCCCTTCAGAATGGTTGGATCAATTCACAATTCCACCAGCAGTGCATTAACATTGTTATATTGAAACTCTGGAAGCAGAGAGTCTTACCCTTGATTGACAGGTGAGGACCATTGGATCTTAGAATGTTCCCAGGGGCCGTGAGGACAGGGGAGAAAGCAGTTGGCCAGAGGGGGTATAAATACCCTGGCAACCCTGGCTTTTGGTTTCCTTTCACTTCCCTTGGACCTGAGATCTGTGGATCCTGGTCTTTTGGGGATTGGTGACTTGCTTGGCTCAACCTTGAAAGATCCTCCTGTCTTGTACCTGACTATCATTGCCAACCTGTACCCAGAACATCTCTCTTCTGATTCTACTGCCCCTAGATATTTAGGAAATCAAATCATCTGTAGTTATCTAGGTATCCTAGGGCCCGGGAGGGATCCGGGAAGTGGACAGGAGAAGAAGAAGAGGGTGGAAAGGGGTGGATCCTGAAGGCTATATAGGCATAACATTTAGCAGGAAGAAGAAGCTGAAAGACAGCCAGTAGCAGCTTGCTTACTCTGGTTTGACTGTGGCCAGGCTGAGCCGGAGGAGCTAACTAACCTGACTCAATTACCTGCCTACAGCTCTGAGGGTTTATTATTATTATCAATTAGTCAGGGTTTCCCAATTCTTCTACCCATTTCCCAGCATTCCATCTTTGTTAAAATATAGATAAACTATCCAAGTACCTTCCTGGAGTGGTTATTTCATAGCTTCTCTGGGAAGGGAGACACACAGTCAGATAAACTGTTACCAAGGTTAATAGAGCCCAATATCTATCATCAATCAAACCCAGGTGGGGCCTGAAGGGATACCATCCATTGACCTGAAGGATCCTGCCTGGGCACTGTTATAAAGAAGGGAGTTGTTACATCATCTAGCTAGGTGGCTAGCCTCAGTTGATCTTGTACTAGCCACATATCTGGACTCCACTGCTGTCACACAATTACCAGTGGTAGTATCCTGTTTAGTCTACCATCTCTCCCTCCATCTGCCCATTTATTTTATAACAATGTCTCAATTTTGCCACATCCCCTTCAAGGAGATATTTGTTAAATGCAACCCATTCTAGGACCTTTTTTAAAGAGAATTTTTCAAAAAATTAACCTTGTGAATAAAGAAATGGAGGAATTCTATGTGAACTGGAAAGACCTCCAGGAATTGATACAGAGTGAAAGGAGCAGAACCAGAAGAACATTGTACATAGAGACTGATACACTGTGGTAAACTCGAATGTAATGGACTTCTGTACTAGCAGCAATGCAATGACCCAGGACAATTCTGAGGGACTTATGAGAAAGAATGCTATTTACATTTAGAGGAAGAACTGTGGGAGTAGAAACACAGAAGAAAAACAACTGCTTGATCACATGGGTTGATGGGGATATGATTAGGGATACTGACTCTAAACGATCATCCCAGTGCAAATATCAAAAATATGGAAATAGGTCTTAATCTATGACACATGTAAAACCCAATGGAATTGTGCATTGGCTGTGGTAGGGTGGTGGAAGGAGGGGAGGGATAGAACATGAATCCTGTAACCATGGAAAAATGTTCAAAATTAATTAATTAAATAAAAATTTCAAAATTAAAAAAAAAAGAAAATTGCCCATTTCTACCAAACAAAGGGTGTCTCAATAAAGTATTCACAAATTCAAGAGTTCTTTAGCCAGGACCCCATCCCATTAAAAATTCCACCCCACAAAAAACACCCCTAGTTCCCAACTATTTCTCTCACCACTGCATTGCAAATATTAATCCAAATATTCAGTATTCAAAACAGGATACAGAACTATTCAATGTCTAAGTCAGTTGCTGTAATGGAAGAGGTGTCTGATTGGCAACTGGTTCTTTTTGAGGGAGACCTTGGATAACTTGTAGGATGTCACCTTCAGCTGAAGGCCTCATCCCATTCATGTTTCCTACAAACCCTCTTTAAAATGCTCCCTCTTTGACAGTAAAAGCCCACAGTTTTTCCCTAATTTTTCCTAACCTCATGTTTTCTTCATTGAAGATCATCTTTCCTACATACCCTCTTCATGGTGACTGCCAAAATTTTCACTTCTTTAACCTTATTTTTCTTCTTTCCCAATTTCCTTCTCCTTCAGGCCAATCAAAAACATAAGATGCAAAAAAAAATAAGATACTCATGAATAATTTTCCTACTCTACCTGGGGCAGAATTTACGAAAGAAATGGTCAATGTTTGCTGTTTGCTGCTTAACATAAACTGAAACAACTATTTTTAGATCACCTTCAGTTTTGGGGTCCAACTGAGTGGCTAGCAAATTTCTGGGATGCAGTACACAAACTCTTCTCTGGTTATTGCCTACAGAAGTGGTTCTTAAGGGTGCATGGTCTTTGGTTCTGAAAAATCTGGATTGTATGGTGGTCCACTGGTGTTGGACCATGCCTCTATTGGACCTGATAATGAGAGACAGTTTTATTTTGGGAATTTCACCCCATAGTACCATTAGTCATTTTGCCTAAGCACTAGATCTTCAAGTCTGTTTTTTAGCATGCACAGCTGACGATAATGAAAGGTGTCCCCTATTTATCTGGCCAAATTTGCTTTCCACAATTATATATGTACTGAGTCCAGCCCATGCTGAGCTTTATGGCTTCTATTTTAGATATTCCCAGTTGAACTGGCAATTTTCCCTTGTTCCAAGCTTTTAACAGCTTATGTAATGGGGACTTGGCAGGAGACTCAACTCTATCTTGATTCCATAATGATACTGGTATCCCTTGACTGTTCTGTACCATGGCAACTTAATGCCAGATCAAGACTAGTTACTTACCATTGTCTTTTCCTTTGCAGGCCACCATTCTTCCATCTTCATGTATGAAAAAGAGTCAATTTTGGACCCAGGACCTATTTCTCCAACCATTTTACAGTTGACTGACCACCAGGAGAATCCACTCTGACCTGTGATCAGACAAAGGTCCAAATGCTGACTGTAGAATCAGATGATAGGCTCAGTTAGTGATATTCATGCAAGTGAGGAGTCTCATCTGGGGTTCCCAAATTATTAAGAGATATCTCGATTCAAGCTTTACACTAGTTAGCGAAGCAAACCGAGGAAAAAAAGTAGTAAAAGTACTTTATTAGTACACCAAAGCAACAAACAGTTGAGAGTATGGCAGCTGCTTTTCTATACAAGAACAAATGACTTCATATGAGGGCAAAAATATGTCAATTGATGCCCATATCATGAAGAGATTGGTATTGTGTTGTCTCACTAAGTGCACATGCACAAGGATCTTTCTGGACTACCATTTCCAGCAGGCTGGCTATGTATATACCCAAAGACTCAGTAAATTTTAAACATGAGGTTATTCAGATAGACTTTGCATAAGTGGCTGACGTGTATACTTGGTTGGTGTGGGCAGATAAGAGCTGGATAAGATGTGAAGGACTAGCTTCAATCAGGGTAGTCCAGTGTTCTTGGGCCCAGAGTGGGTGGTCACGGACTAGTAGCCAATCCACTGGCCAGTGCCCAAGAATATGCCAACAAATGGCAGACCGTTAATTCCAAGAATGGAGCTTGGACTAATTAATGTGGCTGACAGGGTAGCTTAACCCTCCAACTACTGTGCTCAGTGGCCAGTCCCTCTTGGGCACAAGTGGTTATTTGAGTCTGAATGATATGCAGACCCAGGGAAGGATGGTGACTTTGGCCTGGATCTGCCTGTGATCATCACTGGCAGATGTTTGTTTCAATAGGCAGGCTGCAGCTGCTGCTCAAGTGGACAGCAGTAGGTTGGGAGGTCGGGTAGTGTTTTGCTCCAGAATCCCATGGGCCAACATTGGCCATGTTGGAATGTCCACAAATTCTAAGAGGCATGAATAACTATTGCCTAAACCTCAGATTTGAATCTGTCCCCTCATGGAAGCAGGGGGAGGGCAAAAGAAGCAGACTTACAAGACAGCAAGGGCAGTGTCCTTTTGTGTGACCTCGTGGAGAGGTTTCAGGAGCAGTTGTAGGCGAGGGATGTTTCCAGAAGCTCAAAAAAATCTCCAGCTGTTGGGCTTCCTTTTCTGGGGTTGGAGGGCCAAAATTTTGCCTCAAAGTGAAGGATATTACATCTTTCTCAAATTCTAGCATAGCCTAAAATTTTCAGTTTCTATGGGTTTCTGTGCTGTGTAGGGGCATCACAGCCCATCCATAGCCAATAAGGTATGATACCAGGGAGGAAGCTACAAGGTTTGCTGTGACCTTCCTATGACATCCTACTGGACTAGGTGCCAATCAAATTAACAAATTTAACAATTAACAAACGGGGTGCCATTTAAAAAGTTTTGTTGGCATAATCCATGGGCTAATAATGAGACTATTTAAGTAATTCTTAGGGAGGCCTTCGGGAGACCTTCAAAAGTAAAAGAAAACTGTGTCCATCTGCCTACAATATTGGTGACAATAAAAAAACAAAAACCTTTCTGAGATTGATAATGGCATACTGTTTATATCGTGTTTTAGCTTAGATCTCTACCCTAACAGTGATGATGTTGTCTAGGAAGGTGTCTTGATGACGAGAACCACAGAGTTCAAGAGCTTGCAGTCAACAGTGATTTACCACTACTGACCACCAACTTGGAGTCGTAGAAGAAAATGGGAAATACCAAAACCTCTTGAGTCTGAGGACCATTTTAATGATTGGACATAGACTCTCAGACTCTTGCCTCAGGTGATAAGGGGACTGTATGCCTTGGAAAAACTTAGATTTATTCCAAATCTTTGAATTGGTGACTGGGAATATCCATACCAGTAATAAGGTAGGGGACCCAGGTGGGGGTAAATGATACGGGGCATATATTTCCACTACCCAGAGGATCTGGTCCTGTGGCTACTCCTGGTGTCATAACCCTTCAATGCTATTAGCCCATCCTTGATGGTGCTCAGGGTTCTTGGAGATTACAGTCCCCTGGGACCCACTATCTCATACAGCCTAAATATTCCGATGTTGAGGGGTTCCCAGTGGACTTCCCAGGGGCTTAACTGGTCCCCAGAGACCCCCTTTCAGAGGATTCTCAACCCCTAACGGTGGCATAGGGGCTGCCCATGTTGCATTGGGAAATGTTTGAGGTCAGCAGAGTTTTGAGGGTTATTCACCTTTGGTGGATCCTTCTTTAGTAGCTGGTGGAGGAAGATGAGCCACTCAGGGACATCCTTCTGCCTCAGATACTAGAAGATCTGTGCTTGCCCATCCTGGTCATTTGGTGGGTCTTTGCCTAGATCTTGAGGGGCCCTTGAGACCACTAGGTCATGGTAGTGAGTATCTTGGGTTTGCCTGCACATACTGTGGGTGGACTGGCTAAAATATCCAAGGATTTGGATTCCACAATTCCAGAATGCTGATAATCAGGACTGTTAGACTTACAGAGGAAGTTACAAGGGTGGGAATGATTTGGCAGTTCAGTCCAGTGGCACAGGGGGGTTATAGACACTTACATTAGCAATAATCAAGGGGAGGAAGGGGATAGGGTTGGTGGTCTGCATAAAAGGACGTAGAGCATTTACTCCCACAGAGTTGGAAGAAGCCTGTTTCCATGCCTCATCAACATCAGGCTGTCTCTGGGCTGAGAACTACAAAATGCTATCAGTGCCTGGGCTTTTTATTCTCTTGCAGGGTTATCAGGCAAGTGAGTGGTTTGGGAGCTCCAGCTGGCTGGCTTTTCAAATGATTCCTGGATTCCTGCCAGCAGGCCACTGTTCCCACCAACAGGTCTTTCAAATAATACCTATTTTCTGCATGGGGGAGCACCCTTATCCCTAGAGGTGAGAGCCAGGACTGTTAGTCCTAGGTTTACTCCCTTTTCAGTGAGATTGGTGAGAATTAGTACCAGTAACCAGGGACGATGAGATGTAAAAACCTTGGACTGTGTCCTTCCTTGTTCTCAATGAGATCCAGGCTAAAAGGGACTGAACAGGCTGGATCCCAGAATATCATAGCAGGGGGGACTAATTAGTACTTCTCTGGGACAGGTTGGTGGAAAACTGCCATGAGAGTTATCTAAATTTTCTAAAACTTTATGTAATTTATATATTATAAAACCATTCAGATCTTAAACTTTGTTTTTTTTTGTTTCATGTTGCCATTATCTTTAATCAAATGTTTTCGTTGCCTTAATCAAAGTTTTTAGCATTAATTTATTCTACAGTTGATTTAAATTGCTTGTTTAGTGATTTTTTATATCATTTTAGTAAAATATTTGCTTACTATTATTCCTTTTTAACATTTGTGCATAAGGTTATAATGCCCTAATATATGGTTGATTTTTATATTTTGGTTCCATAAGTAGATGAGATATACATCTATTCCTTTAAGTTGCTGTTCATTAGAATTGTCTAAATTTTACAAAACTTTATATAATTTATATATTATAAAATTTTATTTATATCCTTAATTTTATTGTTTTTGTTTTTGTTTGTTGTTAGATTCATCTGGTGTTGAAGGTACCCTGAGTTCCTATACTGTTATAACTTTACTTTTTATTTCTTTTTTTCCTTTCCTTTCTTTTCTTATTATTCCTTCCTGTTTCACTGTTGAGTTTGTTATATTAAAAAGGAGGTACTTCTATCTATTAGATGTATATGAAGATGGGAGTACAGAGAGAGGATGGCATTTCTCCTTTATAACATTTGCCCAGGCAGGATCCTTTAGGTCAAAGTGTTTTATCCCTTCAGAATCCACCTGGGGTTAATTGATATTAATTACTGGGCTCTTCAGCTGAGGTAACATTGGTAATCTGACTGCGTGACTCCCTTCCCAAATAAGCTTTGGAAACCAATCCAGGAAGGTACTTTAAACTTTGAATATATTTGACACAGAAGGATAATGGTGTGGGATAGAGGTAATGGGAGACCCTACTTTAAATTGATAATAATGAATCTAACTGCAGGCAAATGAAGGAATCAAGATGATAGCTTCTCTCTGGTACACCCTGGCCAGAGCTACACCATAGTAGGCAAACTGCTGTGAAATCTTCAGCTTCTTCTTCAGTAGATCTTAAGCCTAAACTGTTGAGATATCCACCCTTTATCCACCCTCTTCTTCTTCTCCTGCCTACTTCCCGGATCCCTCCTGGGCCCTGGGAAGCCTAGATGACTAAGATGATTTACCTCCTAATATCTAGGAGCAGTAGAAACAGAGATGGTGGTCTAATACAGGTTGATGAAGGTACAGGAAACACAGGAGGAGCTTGCAGGGTTGAGTCTGCAAGTCTCTATTTCCCCAAAGACCAGGATCCACACCGATCTCCAGCCTCAGGGACAGGTAAAGACCCAAGAACCTCTGTCAGGGTTCTCAACTGCCCTTTCCTGAGTCCGCATGCCTCTCTGGGAACATTCCGACATCCAACCGATCTATCTGTCAATCACCGAGTGTACTTCAAGCTCCCAGAGATTCAATATAACAAGTTAAATAATCTTCAATACCAAATCTTTTATGTATGTATTCTCACTTCCTTTGACTGTTTCAGATCAAAGTGAGTTTAGTGACTTCCTCCCTCCAAGTTTATATTCATTTATATGGTATACCTTCATTATTTGAGCCAGCAATTTCCCCTTTTAGTTCTCGTTTTAGTGTACATTTTTTTCTCCTTCTGTCCCCTTTTTTCTTTCAGCATCTTGAAAAAAACAAAATCGTTCCTTATTCTTCTATAAAAGTTTATTCCTTCTGTGACCTCAAATGACATTGTTACGAAAAATTACCATTATATTTTCCACTATCTCCTTTAGAATGCTGACATTTCATTTTCATGTTTTTGTTGCTTAGGTGTTTTTTTCAGTCATGTCCAACTCTTCATGACTCCTTTTGGGGATTTCTTGTCAAAGATATTGGAGTAGTTTGCTTTTTTTTTTTCCCAGCTCATTTTACAGATGAGAAAACTGAGGCAAACAAGGTTATGTGACTATCCCAAAGTTACACAGCTAATAAGTACCTGAGTCAGATTTAAACTCAGGAAGAGAGGAGTATTCCTGACTCCAGGCTCAGCACTGAACCAAGTGCCTTAATTTCAGTACAGTGGATAGAGGTCATTTAACTTCTGTCTGCCTCAGAGGGATCATTGTAGCAATGACTTCTCAGGACTATTTTAAGGATCAAATGAAATAATATTTGTAGAAACCCAACAATGGTATTATGGCTGGATCAAAGGGCAGGCATTCTTTTATAGCCCTTTGAGCATAGTTCCAAATTGCCAGCCAGAATGGTTGGATCAGTTCACAACTCCACCAGTAATGCATTAATGTCCCAATTTTTCCACATCCCCTCCAACATTCATTACTCTTCCCTGCTGTCATTTTAGCCAATCTGATAGGTGTGAGGTGGTACCTCAGAGTTGTTTTGATTTGCATTTCTCTGATTATTAGAGATTTAGAACAATTTTTCATGTGCTTATTGATAGTCTTGATTTCTTTATCTGAAAATTGTCTATTCATGTCCCTTGCCCATTTATCAATTGGGGAATGGCTTGATTTCTTATACAATTGATTTATCTCCTTGTATATTTGAATAATTAGACCTTTGTCAGAGTTTTTTGTTATAAAGATTTTTTCCCAGTTTGTTGTTTCCCTTCTGATTTTGATTGCATTGTTTTTGTTTGTACACAAACTTTTTAATTTAATGTAATAAAAATTATTTATCTTACCTTTTGTAATTTTTTCTAACTCTTGCTTAGTTTTAAAATCTTTCCTTTCCCAGAGACCTGACAAGTTATTATAGGGAAAACCAGGGGAGATAACTTAAATATTGTATGTGGGTTCAGGAGGGTGTGAAGGAGACAAGGATGAAAAAAACTGGGACCAAACGAGGTAGAGAGACTGGATTTAACTGCTAAGGAAAATGTCTATTAACAGAAGTAACAGTTGCTGTCACCCTGCACCATCTAGACAAGGGGCCTGTGGAAACTAACAAGCAAATGACAAGAGTTTGTAACAAATTTGATTAAGGGAACTATGGTCTAAAGCAGGGGTCGGCAGCGTATGGCTCTCAAGCCATATCTGACTCTTTTGAGGGCCAGATATGGCTCTTTCTGCAGGAGTCATAAAGTCAACCACGTCATAATAACTAACAGTTTACACATGACATCGTGCGTCACATGATATGTCACATGATCCTTTTGGTACTGCGACTATCTTCTAAGATAGAAGCTCCCTCATTGATATTGCCACGCAAGACAAATCCTGGTCTTTAGTTTGGCTTGGTAGGTGTGCTGTGTGTTCCTCCTTCTGCCCTCCTTTTACTCTTTCCACACCTGTTATTGACATCTTGGGGTTCTGTATAGTGATTGATCACTTTTATCTACATTCTCTACCCCTCTGCTTCTGATTTACATGGCTTTATCTCAGTGCATTCATGGGGTCTGCACTCCCTATTTGTGGGATTGTTGTTGTTTTTAACTTTTCTACCTGCTCTTAAAGGGGAACTATAGTCAGATTACATCTTTATATATACTTCATTAGTGAGAAGCATTTCTCCCCAGTAGTTGTTTCATTTGATACAGAATGCTTGAGTAGGCAGCACTGATAAACACCTGTACCAGGAAATGTGTGTGATGTGTCCTGGCCAGTTTTCCATGAAAAGGTACCCTCCTCCCCCACTACTTACTAATGCCTGTGCACAAGTCATGTTATTTTCTGTAATCTCCTGCTCTCCTCCTTCATTTATGTGGCCAAATGGCTTAACCAGCAGGCTGGCAGCTTTTTCTTCT
>NC_058130.1:232780982-232888597 GCF_016433145.1 Gracilinanus agilis
TGGAAATATATAGTCAATTTTGATGGGTAGTTGATCCGTGGTTGCAGGCCCAGCTCTCTTGCCTTTCTGAATATTGTATTCCACGCCTTGCGGTCTTTTAGTGTTGAGGCTGCCAGGTCCTGTGTGATCCTGATTGTTGCTCCTTGATATTTGAATTGTTTCTTTCTGGCTTCTTGTAAGATTTTTTCTTTTGCTTGGAAACTCTTGAATTTTGCAATGATATTTCTTGGTGTTTTCCTTTCTTGATCGAATGTCTCAGGTGTTCTATGAATCCTTTCAATGTCTATATTGCCCTCTTGTTGTAGGACTTAAGGGCAATTTTGCTGAATTATTTCTGTTAGTATAGAGTCCAGGTTTCTATTAATTTCTGGTTTTTCTGGAAGACCAATTATTCTCAAATTGTCTCTTCTAGACCGGTTTTCTTGGTCTGTCACTCTCTCATTGAGATATTTCATGTTTCCTTCTATTTTTTCAGTCTTTTGGCTTTGTTTTATTTGTTCTTGTTGTCTTGAGAGATCATTAGTTTCTACTTGCTCAATTCTAGCCTTTAGGGATTGATTTTCGGCTATAATCTTTCTGTTTTCGGCCATAATCTTCTGGTTTTCGGCCATAATCTTCTGGTTTTCGGCCATAATCTTCTGGTATTCCTTTTCAATCTGGTCATTTCTTGTGTTCAATTTGCTTATCAGTTCATTTGGTTTCTGAGCCTCGCTTTCCAGTTGCAAGATTCTACCTTTTAAACTGTTATTTTCTTGCCAGATCTCTTCCATTTCCCTCAAAATCTCAGTTTTGAACTCTTCCATAGCTTGTGAGGAGTTTTCCTTATTTGGTTAGGGTCTGGATGGTTGTTTGTTCTCCTCCTCTGTTTGCTCGGTTGTCTGGATTTTCTCTGTGTAAAAGCTGTCGAGTGTTAAAGACTTCTTTTTTTTGTTATTATTCTTTCTCTTCTGAACTTCCTGTGACTGATTAGCCATCATTAGCCCAGCAGCTTCTCAGGTTTATCCTCGCGCTCAGTGTCTGTCAGAGATCTATTGGCTCCTGAGGTCTGAGTTCTAGTTTTTTCCAAGGTCAAGCCTCCTGGTGGACTCCCTTGCTTGATCCTCTGCAGGAGGTTCCTTTACAAGTCTCAGGGAGCTACTTCCACAGTCGTATACCCGTCTGCACTGGTTCCCCACTTAGGCTTTAGTTCCTGGCTGTGTCTCCCTCCACCCACGCCTCCGCAGTGCCTGCGCTCTGCTCAGCCTGCGTTGTGCGCCCTGCGTCCTGCTCCCGCGCGCGCTCAGATTTTGGGTGCCTTTTTTGGCTTAATGGGGTCCTAAGTCTTGCTGCTCTCAGGAACAGGTCCCGGAGCTGCCAATGACTCGATGGGTGCCCCAAACTTGCTCTATTTCTTTTTAGCTGGCTTCGGAGCTACAGGTGTTGTGTGTGGAGGGGGTGAGGGTGGGGCGGTTGCTCAGCCCGCGATTTAGTGAGAGCCCTTTATAGCATGGAAATGCCTCGATTCCACGTACCTTCCACGCTGTGCCCTGTTGTGGGGTTCCTCCGTTCGTCTGGACTTGTTTTTATGTCCCCTTGAGGAGTTTTGTGTGTTTCGGTCAGGAGAGGTTAAGAGCTGCTTCTTACTCTGCCGCCATCTTAACCCGGAAATTTTGTATAAGATTTTTGCAGCTATGTTCATTAGGGAGATTGGTCTGTAGTTTTCTTTCCCTGTTTTTGATCTGCCTCACTTTGGAATCAGTACTATATTAGTGTCATAAAAGGAATTTTGTAGGACTCCTTCTTTGCTTATTATGTCAAATAATTTGTATAGTATTGGGATAAGTTGTTCTTTGAATGTTTGATAGAATTCACTTGTGAATCCATCAGGCAGGCCCTGGTGATTTTTTCTTAGGGAGTTCTTTGATGGCTTGTTCAATATTTTTTGCTGATATTGGATTATTTAAGTATTCTATTTTTTCTGCTGTTAATCTAGGCAATTTATACTTTTGTAAATATTCATTCATATGCCCTAGATTGCTATATTTATTGCCATATAATTGGGCAAAATAGTTTTTAATGATTGCCTTAATTTTCTCTTCATTAGAGGTGAGGTCTCCCTTTTCATCTTTGATACTGTTAATTTGATTTTCTTCTTTCCTTTTTTTATTAGACTGACCAGGATTTTGTCTATTTTATCTGTTTTTTCAAAATACCAGCTTCCAGTCTTATTTATTAATTCAATAGATCTTTTATTTAGATTTTATTAATTTTTCCTTTGATTTTTAGTATTTCTAATTTAGTTTTCATCTGGAGATTTTTAATTTGTTCTCTTTCTAGTTTTTTAAGTTGCACTTTTGTAATATATCGTAGAAGTTTTCTTTCTTTCTTTATTTTTTTGCAATATGATATCCAGATTCTTTTGGGGCATGGCTTCAAATAGTTCTGTGACATATTTTTATAATTATTTGTCCTTGATAACTATTCCAGGTAAGATAGTTTTAATATGAGATACTTTATGTTTCTTATTTTTTAATCTTCTTACTTTAGTATTTATTATTGTTTCCTAAATTCATTAACACTATTTATACCATTCTAATTTAGAAATCCTTTACTTGGATAAGCTATTGTACTTTTTTCCTAGACTCTTAATTCCTCTTCCCCCCAAATTTCTACCCTCTGTACTCTTATTTCTCTCATTTAATTCATATAATATTATTTTAAATCTGTTCTAAAATTCTTTCATCACTTGTCATAGGAATTCCAATTTATTTAGTAACCAAGCTCTTTTCTTTTACTTTGAATTTTTTTTGTAAAATATAGCTATTTTGAGTTAATCTCATCTATTTGTGTATTCATATAAAATTCTTTATTTTTCTTTGTTGATTCACTTTTTAAAATTTTTTTTTTTATTTCTTTTAAAACCCTTACCTTCCATCTTGGAGTCAATACTGTGCATTGGCTCCAAGGCAGAATTGTGGTAAGGGTAGGCAATGGGGGTCAAGTGACTTGCCTAGGGTCACACAGCTGAGGAATGTCTGAGGCCAGATTTGAACCTAGGACCTCCCGTCTCTAGGCCTGGCTCTCAAACCACTGAGCTACTCATATGCCCCCTACTGATTCACTTTTGATGAAGATGCACTGCTTTTTTTAACTTAAAATTTTTTTCCAATTACATGTAGAAGAATTTTTGATAATTGTTTTCTGACATATAATGACTCAGATTCCATCCCTTGCCCTAGGCAATAAATAGTCTAATATAGATAATATGAGCAGTTTTCATGCAATATATATTTCCATGTTCCCCATGTTTTGATAGAAGACACATATCACAATATAATAAAAATTCTTGAAGGAAATTGAGTAAAAAATGGTGTATTTTGATCTGCAATCAGATTCCAACTGTTCCTTCTTTGGCTATGGATACTATTTTTTATCATGAATCCCTTGAGGGTTATATTGGAACCTTGTTTTGCTGATAATAGTTTAGTCCTTCTTGCTTGATCATCATATAGTATTTCTGTTACTATATACACTGTTCTCCTGCTTTAGCTCATTTCAGTTTGCATCAGTTCATATAAGTTTTTCCAGATTTTTTTTGGATTTGTTCAGTAATTTTTTTCTTATCGCTCAACAGTATCCTTTACAACCATCTACCAGAGCTTGTTTAGCCTTTCTCCAGTTGATGTACATCTCCTCAGTTTCCAATTCTTTGCCACTTCAAAAAGAGCTGCTAAAATCTTTATGTACAATTAGGTCCTTTTCCCCAACTCTGATCTCTTTGGGATGCAGGTCTTATATTGGTATTGCTGGATCAAAGGGTGAACATAGTTTCATGGCCCTTTGGGTGTGGTTGCAGAATGCTCTCCAGAATGGTTAATAATCAATTAACAGTTTCATCATCAGTATTTGTCAGTGCCCCAATTTTCCCACATCCTTTCCAACATTTATCATTTTCCTTGTTTATATTAGCCATCCTGATAGGTGTGAAGTGGTATCTCAGAGTTATTTTAATTTGCATTTCTCTAATAAGTTATGATTTGGAACAGTTTTTCATTAGACTATAGTTTTAATTTCTTCCTCTGAGAACTGACTATTTGTATCCTTGAACCTTGTATCAATTGGGGGATGATTTGTATCATTATAAATTTAACTTAATTATATATTTGAGAAATAAAGCCTTTTCCAGAGACACTTGCTATAATTTTTTTCTCTAAATTTGTGGTTTCCATTCTAATTGTGGTTGCATTGGTTTAGTTTATACAAACCCTTTTTAATTTGATGTAGTCATAGTTATTTATTTTATCTCATAATGTGCTCTGTTTCTTGTTGGGGCATAAAGTCTTCCCTTATTTATAGACCTGACAGGTAAACTATTTGTTTATGGTGTCATCCTTTTTTTCTAAATCATGTATCCATTTTTATTTTATGTTGTTAGATGTCATGAAGTATTGATTTGCACCTAGCTTCAGCCATATTGTTTTCCAATTTTCCCAGCAGTTTTTATATAATAGTGAGTTGTTCTTCCAAAAACTTGAATTTTTGTGTTTATCAAAGATTAGGGGACTATAGTCATTTACTAATGCATGTTGAGTACCTAATCTATTTTATTGATTCATTATTCTATTTTTTAGTCAATACCAGATTGCTCTGGTTGACACTTAATAATATTGTTTGAGATCCAGTACAACTAATAAGCCTTCCTTCATCATTTTTTCATTAATTCCCTTGGTATTCTTGGCCTTTTGTTCTTCTAAATGGATTTTATTATTTTTTCTATTATATCTTTTCTATTATTTTAATCAGATTATATTGAGGCCCTTATTTTGAGCAGTGTGTTGAATTTTTCTTTTCTCCCTGAGCAGCCCTGCTTGAGGCCCTTTTCTTTCATTGCATTGTGAGCTGGGGCTGTTTTGGAGGTAATATGTGGATTAGTGGGGAGGAATTGCTTCTGCTTCTATTATGTTTCTATCTTTCCTTCTACCTTTCTCCCTATTTCCTGATTAATTTCTTCTTGGAATTCTAATTATCTTGTGGTCAAACTTTTTCATCAAGCTTTTGCTTTTGGTGTTTTGGAATTCTTCTATTCTGGGTTTGTGACTTGGCCATTCCTGGCATCTAATAAACTATTTTTTGTTTCCTCATTCCTCTACCTTTGTTTCCCAGATTGGGACTTCGTATCATGAATATGTTCTGTGTCCTTTTGGCAAGATTGTAGTGACTGTATATGCTCAGCCTATCTTATTTGGTGTCCAATTGACAGTTAGAACAGATCACTGTGACCTTGTTCTACTCCTGAAGTCTGGCTTTGAAATCTTCTCTCTTATTTTAATGCAAAGGCATAGATAGTCTATTGTTTTCAGGTCTGGATTTACCATCTTCAGACATCCCTGTTCTACTTTTACTCTTCTGTTCTCTTTACTTTGAATTGAATTTATGATCTTCAGGTGGAAAGGAGGCCTACTCTGGTTTCTCTATAGATTTCTGATCAATATCCAAAACATTTGTTTGAAATTGTTGTTGGAGTAGTTTAGTTGTTCAGGGAGCTAGAATGCAGTCATTCTTTCTATTCTAACTTCTTGCATGGTCTCCCCCTGTGGACTTGTAGAGGTTTTTCTGAGTCTTGTTTTGTATTTTATGTAGTCCTATTGCTGCTCTCTCTGAGTATAGTGATATAATCTTCAAGGAATTCAGGGGCAACTCACACTTGGCAAGCAAATTTTTGATATGTCCCAAATTGTGAGTCCAAGATGAAATCTTGATTATTGCCCTCTTGTCTTAAGCTTTTTAAGTTTCTTACCCTGATTTGCTTATAATTGTGTACTTGTCTTTCATTTAAGCTCCAGCTGACTGACTTTTCTATGAGCAGCCAAGCTTTGGGACTTCCCGCCTTGGTCTGAGCTTCCTGCAAGGATCATACTAGGATGGGGTCAGAGTCATACAGCAATGCTGTATTTCTTGAGTGTTGTTATGTTGTTTCATCACTGTCCTTTTTGATGAACTTTTCTATTATTTGGATAATTTGTTCATTGACTCATCACTTATTTAAAATTAAATTAAATTCTTTAATCTTCAGGTATTTTTAAATTCTTCACAGGCATTTTGTTGACTATACTAGTTTAGTTTTATATCAAGCAAAAAAATATCACATATAAGAAATGAGACTATGACTTAAATTGATATACATTTGATTATTTATCAATTTGTCATTAATGATTTACTCTCTCATGTGTAAAGAAAATGTTAAGCCAGTTTATTTTACTTTTGGCCTTGCTTTTCTTTGTCATACTCCCAAGTTAAATAAGTGTATTGTAATGTTCATTTTTAGGTACAACTTACATCTTTTGGTTGACTTATCAACTTATTCTTCCACATCAGAAAGTAGTTGCTCATTGCAGGTATGCTTAAACAAAAATGAGAAGAGTTCAAATGCCTATTTTTTACTCAACTATATATTTCTCTTATACAATTCCAAATATGAATTGAACTTTGTCCTCGTTTAAAATCACATATTTCAGCCCACGTTTTTGCTTTTCTAGGTTCTTTACTTCAGGGGACCAAGTTCTTCAGTATTGACTGCCCCAAAACTTTGTCCTTTAAAATCTCTAAACTTATGCACACCTTTTCTCTTTTATCAATTTGTACTAACAATTAAATAAAAAATAATTCTTAAATATCCATCAGGAAGATTAACCATATTCAGAAACATTACAGTCTCCTATAGAATATAACATCTTGAGGCCAGAGACAATTTTCATTTCTGTCTTTGTTCCTCCAGTGCCTAGCAGTGCCTGGCCCATAATAAGAGGCACATACATTTTATTATGCTTTCTGAATTGAAGTGAATTGTTTTGTCTTGTCTTTTCCTTCTTTCCTTCCTTTTTTTTTTGTCAGAGCACCAACATTTTAATTGTTTCTCTCCTGCAAGATAAACTTTTTGTCTTTTTGTTTTTTTTTATTGCCTTTCAATTAAACTAATGGTGCAGAGGACAGAGACAGCAGCAAGTCATTTAGTTTATCTGAGCCTCAGTTTCTTCATATATAAAATAGAAATAATAGCATCTGCTTCATAGGGTAATTGTGAGGTTCAAATAAGATAAAATATCTAAAGAACTATGTAAACCTTCAAAGTGATATACAATGAATATTTTTATAATTTTTCTTTCTTGATATGCTTCCCAAAAGGTAGCGTAGTGCACTACAGTAGCTTGCATTGACTGACAACTTCTTTCATATGGAATTTTAGCTTTGTCACGGAAATTTACCCACCACCTCAGTTTAAACAATTTAGATAAATAAAGTCAAAAGCCAAATTTCTCCAAGTCAAGGTAGAATTTTAAAGTTTATTGGAAGAGGTCCAAGTCTTCCATATAAACCCAAAAGCTGCGTGCCAATTACAGAGTTAGAAACCAGCAGTCAACAAATGCTTGGCAGCAGAGTCCTGGTTTTTATACCAAGGCGATAACAAAGTAAATATTTCCAAACAAGGATTATGACTAAAAGCACAAGACACAACTTTTTTAGAAACTGTTACCCAACTACAAAGCTGATTGGCTAGTTCATTTAGGAAAAACCATATAAGTCTTAAGGTCAAATCACAAAATAATACCCTTATTAAGAAATACTGATAACCATTATCTCAGGGCTCATCTGATCTGTTGGGCAGCTGGTTATTTCAAAATAGGAAAGGGTGAGCATTCTTGCACCATATCAGGACATGATGCAGCATTCCGGGACCTGAAACTCATATGGTCAGCATCTTATGATAGAAGGGAAATATGACTTAGGGAGGGGTTAGAAACTCCCTTAGAAGCAGTTTTATGCTTTAGTTAGAGATCCTTATAAAATCATGAATTCTACTAATTGTAATTAAGATTATAATGGAATTATGCTAATCACTTTAAAAATCACAATACTGATTAGGTCTAAACTTATCACTATCACTAAAATAAAATCAAGTATAAGGGGGTAGGGGTCTTTCTTCCCTACGGCTTCATAGTAAATGTATTTCATTGTCTATATTGCTTCAAGTTTTGAAATACTTGTTGACTGGATGGCTATCTAGTGTAGAGATTTTGTATATTTTTTAACTTGGGATAAAATCACTGCTTTCTTAATTAATCTCACTCAGAAAGGAACTTTTATATAGGGACCCTGCAAAACTGATTTTCATACTCCCAATGTTCTGTTCTTCAAGACTTCTTGGAGATTGAGTTTCACTTAGAATATGCTGGTGGACAATAACTGCTTTTCCTCATAGACCTTTGGGCACTTTTCCTATGAATCTCACTTACTTAGCTGAACCTCTTTTCTGAGAAATATCATGTTATTCCTCCCTTTGTACCTTCCCCATATCTATGACACCTGTAACTATGAGGCTATCATGTTTGCCTTATTCAAAGTGTGATTTTTTCTTTTATAAGCCACTTTGCGAAACTCAAACAGGGTGGGTTCCCTTGTACCCCTGTACATATGTAGTTCTAGCTTGTGAGTCCTTTGGACTGTACAAATAAAATGTTTATTAAACTTTTCCTGACTCAGTTTCTCTAACTTGAAAATTGGTGTCAGAAGTGAGATCTGATAATGGACATCTTTGCCCAGTCCCAGGAGCAGGCCTGAGACACTGAGTTTCAGCCCAGATCCCTTGTCATCTTGCTGTTCTTTCTTTGGCCTTCTTTTCTCAGACTGGTAAGAGAATATTCCTTCTTAAATCCAGGCTTTTGTCTCTTTTGTTTGAGGTTAGCCTTTTATTTGGACTTCTGTTTCTCTCTTTAAGAACCCAGGGAGAAGTCAAGATCATCTATGGATGGGCCCCTAAAAGCACTGCCATAAGCTTTATATCTCAAAACTATGTCTTGTGAACCTGCAGGATTTTAAAGTTTTGACTGTCTTTGACTAAATACAATGTCTGTTACCATTGTCCTCAGTGAGGTTCTTTCAATAGGGATTAAATACATTTTCTTAGTAATTGTCTAGACAAAACAAAAAAATAAGATAAATGGATCCGAACGGGATATTTTTTAATAAATGGATATTTAAGACTATGAAGTGAGAATCAGATCTTTCTTGAATGAAATGGTTACTAATTTACATAATGCCTATGTCCTTCTGCAGAAAAAAGCCAAGATGCCCTTCAGAAACTTTATCCTATCCTTCCCTCTGAATTAGTTCCTGTATTTCTTTTTAAGATTAAAAAGGAATCCTCTTTAAGTTCCAGGGTCACCAGCTGAATGTAGGGACTTTTGTCACATGGACAAATACCGATTTATGGGCAGTGGCTAAGGAGTTCCTTAAGATTCATGTGGTACTGGTAGGATTTGCCTGGGAATACTAGCTTACTCTTTCCACCTATCATCCAGACATCTCTGACATTTATGAACTTTCCTAGGTCCTTGTTGGACCAGGTTAGGCAAACCATTGTTTTCAAAATTCTGATTGGAATGATCTACTAGAACATCTTAAAGCTATATCTAATAGTGACTTATTTCTAGATAAAAATTTACAGGAGGCCATTAAACTTGTCTTCAATTTAGTCAAAGCCATCCCAAGAGCCTTTCTGAAGGCAATGAGTTGGGGCAAATTACAGTCTTGTAGCCATATAATCCAGGCAAAAGTTCCTCTGATTTCTTCAACTGATTCTTCTCTTTTGGCATAATTCAAAGTTAGATGCAGATGCAGATAGGAACTCTATGTCCTTTAACTCTCTGTATATGTGGGTTACAAAAAATATCAGTGAACTATCTAGTCAAAAAAAGAAAAAGCAAATATTGGTTGGCAATCCATTCCTACCCTGGACCTTCTTAACTTGGCCTCTTGATTGGAAGCAACTTTAACCAAGGAGAAAAATCAAAGGGAAGATAAAACAATAAACTTAAATTACAATAATTACAGTGCTGGCAACTGATATCTTCTCCCCAGGAACATGATAAAAAATCTATTTCTATTGTAAAAAGCCCTGACACTGGAAGGAGGATTATTGAGCCCTTCAGCATCAGTGTTTTAATCAGGCTCACTCAGATCTTTCAAAGTCTTCATTTGCTATTTTTGATTCTCATACTAATCACCAGAGGAGAGCTCCCAGTTAATGAAGGAGTTCCAAGGAAGGCAAGAGATTCTTCCTGGTTGTCTTCATGTCACCTGTTGGATTCATCTCCATGACTCTTATTCCAAACCACTTAAATCCTAGTTGATACTGGTGTGAACCTGCTCTTTTCTTGACCCCACCTATTTCCCATTTGAGCCTCCTCACAGTGATTGCAGCTTTCAGATTGTGGAGATCTCTTATGTTCAGTCTGTGTTTTAGACTGAAGTTTAACCTTTCTGTCTTGGTTCCATCCATGAAATATAATTTTCTTCTCTTCTATGACTTTCCACTCCATCTCTTAGGTCAGCATTTTCTAGAACAGCATCATGCCACCATAGATGTTATCCTATTTTGTTGGTAAGATATTTCTCCCTCTGTTCCCCAGGAGATTATATCCATTGCCCTGGCCCACCCTATCTTTCCTTGCTATTCAGGTGCTCTCAGTGAAGTTCCTTCCTCTTTATGGTTCCTTGATGGCACCAACACTGGTTGGGTACTTGGTTCACAAATTGGATTGCTCTAATATAGAGAGCCAGCTCTATATGGTAGGGGTCCTGAGTGGCATTTGGTGGCATTGGATTGTTAAGACAGGAAAAAGAAAATGAGAACAACCAGACCAGTGGTTAGCCCATGTTGCTCTAACGCTATGGGATTTGGACTTTATTTTATACTGGTTTCAAACAAAGAACACAAAGAGTCACAGCTGTGAAGGGGTTACAAATCAACACAATCCATTAAAGTCTAAAAGTAGAGAGATGGGTACAAGGGCAAGGGCCAAATTCCAACCACCAATTAGTAGGGGTTAATTCTGGGAGCAGAAATATATTTCATAGAGATGTTTACTAATTGCGTTCTGCCTTGATCTACAGATCTGGACCTGGTCAGATAAAGTCTGGCTTCAGTCTTATCTCTGTCTTTGTCTGTGTCCAGCCTTGACTATATTTTTTAGAGTTCAGGCTTCTTAATTATCAAGGAGAGAAATTTTTAACTCAGTAGTTGCTGGTCTGCTAAGGACTCAAAGCTTTTCAATAAGTCTATAATGTTTTTCCAATAAGAAAAGGTATGGATCATAAGAGGTGTCAAAAGAGGGGTCTCAGATTTTTATTTATTCTCTTATTGGTTTCCCACACTCTAAACCACTACACATATTTCCCAGTATCTCATTATTAGGAAATCTTTCAAGGGACTCTGACCTCTTATCAATTCATATCTGTTCCACAGGCTTCTTGTTTCATGCATGAGCCCTTGTCATTCTCTTCCCTACCTTGCAGAAACCTGAGGGTAGGGGTTGGTGACTCATTCAGGATCTCCAAGTGGTTAATTTTTGTGTTTTCCCCACATTTCAGTTGTATCCAACTTTCACATGCTTCTGACCACCATCCCTACAGACTGTATCCATTTTGACCTCTGTAGCACCTTTTCTAGCATCCCTTAAACCTCCCTAGCCAATTCCTTTTTTATTTTACCTGGAAAGGATTACAGTATATTTGAATAGTTCTGCCCCAGTGCTTCCTGAAGGCCCCACCAATTTCTTACAAGCCATCAGTTTAGATTTATCTGATAATTTTTCCATTCAAGTTATCTTCTCCTTCAGTATGTTGATGATTTGCTTTTGTGTTCATCTAAAGAGACATGTTGCAAGGGCTCTCTCTTTTTATTGGTACAGTTGGTCCTCAGGGGAACAAAACCCTCCTGAGAGAAAGTGCAATTTTTGTAAATTCCTTTATAAAATTCATTGGTCATGTTATCCTTCAGGCTAGACTTCTGATCAAATCTCTACAGTTCTAAATTTCCCTACTCCCCCAAGAGGAAACTTAGAGATTTTCTTAAATTAGTTAGCTATTGCTGCCTTTGAATCCCCAGATTCTCCTTTCCTAACCAAATCTTGTATGACCTCTTTTTAAAAATTTTTATTTTTTATTTTTTTTAAAACACTTATTAATATTCATTTTTAACATGGTTACATGATTCATGCTCCTACTTTCCCCTTCACCCCCCGCACTCCCCCACCCATGGCTGATGCACATTTCCACTGGTTTTAACATGTGTCATTGATCAAGACCTATTTCCAAATTGTTGTTAGTTGCATTGGTGTGGTAGTTTCGAGTCTACATCCCCAATCATGTCCACCCCAACCCATGCGTTCAAGCAGTTGTTTTTCTTCTATGTTTCCTCTCCTGCAGTTTTTCCTCTGAATGTGGGTAATGTTCTTTACCATAAGTTCCTCATAACTGTCCTGTGTCATTGCATTGCTGCTGGTACAGAAGTCCATTACATTTGATTTTACCATAGTATATCAGTCTCTGTGTACACTGTTCTTCTGGTTCTGCTTCTTTCACTCTGCATCAATTCCTGGAGGTCTTTCCAGTTCACATGGAATTCCTCCAGTTTATTGTTCCTTTGAGCACCTTGTATGACCTCTTAAGAGACTCTTTTTTCCTAACCTAATCCCGTGGCTCCCTGATGCAGCTGAAGCTTTTAGCCTCCTCAAAACATCCTTTATCTAGCTTCCAGCCTTGGATCATTTCAGCTATTTGATTTCTTAACACATTTTCCTTATAGAAAAATAAAGGAATGCCATGGAGGTTCTGTATCAGAAACATGGGGACAATTTGAAATCGTAGAAAAACACTTGATCTGGTCACCAGAGGATGCCAACCTCTCTCAGGGCAGTCATAGTAATTTCAGATTTCCTTAAGTTATTAGACTCTGTTCCTTAAGTTATTAGACCCTAGATTCTCCTTTGACTGTTCTGGGTCCCCCTCATAGTTGAAACACTTTTAAATTCACATTATATGCATTTTCTATCTGACTGAATAGGATCCATCTCTTTAATCAGGGTCACAATTGAATATCTCTAAGTGTGGTCTCCTCAACCCCACTTCTTTTCTCCTTAAACTGACTGAAGATGAATTGAAGATTCCACATGACCATGTTCAGATTCTAGATATTCTTTTAGGTCCCTGAAAGGATCTCAGTAAAACTGAGGTCCAAGATCCCAACTTTTTGGGGTATACAAATGGGTCATGTTTGAATAACCCAGAAGGCCAGTTGGTTTCCACCACTTTTTCTGAACTCTTGGAGATAGGCTTCCTTCCAGGCATATTTTCCACCTAGTAAGCTGAACTGTTGTTAGTATTTATTGCAGGCCTGTGAATTGGCCTCCTGTAAGAAGGACAACTCTACAAAGGTAGTAAGTACACCTTTGGACTAGCTCATGCCTTTGCAGTAGTTCATAGCCTTGCTGTGGAAGCAGTGGGGATTCCTGACATTTAGTTGTACTTCCATCAAAAATTGCAAGCAGGTAAAAATACTTCTAAACTCACTTTGCTCCACTAAAGCAACCATCATTAAAGTGGCAGAACGTTTGAAGGAACAGATGGAACAGGCCAAGGGAAATGAATTAGTTAATTTTCATGTCAAAAAACTGCATTGGAACCCATTGGTCCCCAATAATCTGATATTGTCCAGAGACTCCTCTATTTTTATCTCTAGATCAGACACTGGTTGCCTGAGAAGTTGCTACGGATCAAAAATAATGGTGGGACCATTTCTGACAAACTGCTTTCTAAGCTTCTACTTTAGGTTCCACCTGTTCTGGTATTAGCCAAGATTTTTCTAAAAAACTTGGTTCTAACTTGAGAGGTCCCCTGAGGATTTCATAGTGTCTGAGGCAACCATTTCATTGGGACCATATTTAAACATCTGCTGGATACTTGACCCATATTGTACTTATATTGTGCCCATTATCCTTGATTCTCTAGCCTAGCTGAGAAGATTAATTGTATCATTAAAATCTACTTGTTTTCCAGGGCCTAATGCCCTCCCTTGGTCCTGTTATACTTGAAGGCCTTTCTATTTCAGAAACACAACCACTCTCCCTTTTTGAGATTGTGACTGGGCATCCTATATCCCTTTTTCCCTTTTGTAGCAAATTCTTTTTCAGATGTCAGAACCCTCTTTATCTTATTGCAGATCTAGCAACCACGTTGCTGGAGTTTCACTTCCTTATTTCACAATCTCTCCTAACTAGGGACTAAAATGGCTCCAAGCTTTCCCCTGCAGAGTGACTGCAACCCAATGCCTAAGTCTACTAGAAGTGGCACCTCAGGACAGATTCCTTACAGCCACAGTGGAAAAATCCATACCAAGTACTCCTAACTAACCCTACCACAGCAAAACAGCTGTTTGTGGCAATTTAATATGTGGGACGTTCTCAATCTTGGATGGGTAGATGGTGTTAAGGTAGATGTGGTGTTGCCTCACTCATGCCAGCCTTGACCAAGGAGAGAAAAGAGTATGTTTTCTACCACAAAGTCAATTTAGGCACAAAAATGTGAAAATGATTTTTATATTCCCAATTTTGCTCTTTCAAGGGTCTCTCAGGAATTGTTTCATTTAGAACATGCTGATAGGCCAGACTCTTGCTCTTCTGCACAGCCCTTTGAATGCTCTTCCAGTTAATCTACCTTACCCCATCCCCCAGTATCTAGCTGTGCCACTATCTGAAAAACCTTATGTTTCTCTACCCTTTGTATGTTACCCATATCCATACCATCTGTAACCCTGCTTGCCTTACCCAAATTGTTTTTGTTTGCTTGTTTATTTGCAAACCTTGTCCAACTCAAGTGGGATAGTCTTCCTTGTACCCTGGTATGAGTCCTTTGGTATATCCAAATAAATGCTTATTAAACTTTTCCTGACTTTCTTTAGGTCGACGACTCTGTTCGCACCAAATGCTAGTTATATACAAAAGGCCATCACGGTTTTGTCCAAGCAGATAGAGGGAAAAATCAGAGAAGTTATACAGAATGTCAGACAATACACAATGTAAATTAACTTTACCACTGGGAGCAAGATAACTCAGTTCAATCAAGAGAGAAAATCCCCTAATGTAGTAGAATTAAATTTAAAGTTGACCCTTAAAGGTCATTATTCACCAATGACAGTGGTTCTGTGTAGAGAGAGTCAGTAAGTAAACAGGAGTTTAGAGATTAAGCAAAAAGGGTTTTATTTGACTAGGTAGGTAGACAAGAAAGGAAAATGTGTTTTTGTTTTGTCTTTAATATATGCTGCTTTTAGGCAGCATTCTGTAGCATTAGTAATGTTCACCATTAACCTGAGATGAATATCAGAAAGGAGTAGATACAGTTTATTGCAAAGAAATGTTTCTAGAACAATATACCCCGCCTTCCTGGGAGAACATGATGTGCACATTTTTCACTTTCATCCATCCCTATAACTCCAAGTTTTACATTTACAAGTCAAGGACAGATGAAGAGCAGGCTTCCTCTATATGTTATTGTTATTCAGTCATTTCAAACTTATCTTTTTTGGTCCCCATTTTTTTTTCTTTTGGCAGCCAGTGAGAAGGCATGCAGAAGGGATGTAGTTTGCAATGTGAGAGAACCAGCAAAAAGGGCAGTTTGGATAGACCAAAAAAGTATAGGCAGGGGAGTAAATGTTTAACAAAATAATAAAATTAGATTAAAACTAGGTCGTGATGAGATGTGATCTAAGTGTTCATCAGAGAAGTTTATATTTTACATTAGTACCAATAGCAAATCACTCTATTGAGTAGAAGAGTGGCATGGTCAGACCTCTTTAGGAAAATCCCTTACGCAGCTTGGTGGAGAAAAGTAAGGATCCTCTAGTTAGATGGCATTCTACTTGGAATGGTCATGATGCCATAAATTTAGAGCTCGAAGGGGCCTTAACCTAACCTTTTCATTTTATATATGATGAAAAGTGAGGCCCAGAAAAGTCAAGTGACTTGCCCAAAAAGTCCCACAGTGTCTCAGTTAGGCTTTGAACCCAGGATTCCTTACTCATATGTAATGACCTATTCAGTGTGCTAATGCCTACCTACTGTTGCCTCTATATTTTGAATGAATGTGTCTGGTTAATGTTAGTGATGCCACCATTCTGACAGCAAAGCTCACCAATGTCAGAACTTATTTACTGTCTTCTAATGTTTGGATATATAATCATTTTGAACAAATGATTCACATTTTAATGATTGGCCAAGTATTATCAGTTCTTTTAAGCTTTGTTGTTTTCAAATTATGTTCTAAATAAATTTAGTCATTTCCATGTGAAAATTTAGATTCTTCAAATCATTTTAATTGGAAACAATAGTTTCCAAAACGGGAAGTATGACCTAACCCCAAAGTTGGGGATGTAGGTACTTTGCCTTGATGGTAAGAGATATATTCCAGAGTTTGAGAAGATAGTTTGTAACCCACTTTCCCCATATTAATCAATTGTCACGTCTTATCACACAAACACTTCTACCATACCATATCCCAACTTTGTCCTCCTCATTTTATTCTATAAATTTTCAATCTCCCTCTTTTTTTCTCACCCAAGCATTGACCCCTAGGGCAGTTAGTTACAACCTAAAAGCTGCTCAGCTAGCTGCAGTAGCTGCTGACTAGGTAAAAACGGTAAAATTAACCTCCCCAAGCATACCATTCATCTCCCCATTCCCAGACCTTCAGATTATTCCACGTGAATCACAAGTGCCCCTTGGAAGGCAGAATTATTGTTTTAGGGCAATTACTATTGTATGGGTTAGGATAAGTAGCACAGATATCATCCCCCTGAATTTTCCTCAAATCCTCTATCAAAAGACCCTATGGCTGCCAAGAAAAAATCATCTTGTTTTTAGGCACCAAAGTTTTAAGATCTGAATATCATCCTTTACTGTTACTCCACATACACAATCAGCTGCCAAAAACTTGTTCCTAACCTCCATAACATCTCTCATTTGGCTCCTTCTTTCTACTTTTCTAGCCACAATCCCTAGACTCTCATTATTAATCACATGGTCTATTATAATGACCTCTTAATTGATCTTCTTGGGTCAAGTATCTTCTATCTCCAATCTATTTCCCATACAGTTGCCAAAGTGTTTTTCTTCAAGTATAGATCTAACTTCAACACTCCCATATTAAAATTCCAGTGATTTTCTGATTATAGAATTAAATGTTATTTCATCTTTATTGCATTTTCTTTTGTAAGTTTTATAAGGTATGTAATTATTAATAGAAAATCAACAAGTATTTATTAACTACTTAATATATGCCAGCTCCACTTTTAAGTACTCTGTAAGATTTAAATTAATGTTCAAAACTCCACGTATTATATTTTTTATCATTTATTAATAACCACTTGAAGTAGAAAGAAAATAAACTAAAAGAAATAGTTCAGACCTAATTATTGAACAAAAAGTAAACCACATGAGTAAAACTCTCTTGCCTCTCACCTCACACCTCCTCCACAAAACACGATCAGCCAAAGAGAGAGAAAGGCAGTGCTACACTAAACTTATGTCCTTCCTACGTCAGCAGGTAATGTGGAAAGGAAAGTGGGATGCTGGGAATTGAAGTCCAGGGGAACAGATTCTAATTACACAATACCCCCTGTTATTCCCATGGGAAAAGAGCATGTAGAAATCTCTCACATTTACATGCCTAATTTCTCCATGGAATCAGTACACATAAGCAACTTATATCTCTAAAGATTTTTAATAAGAGGTATATACAATATTGCACTTTCTAAGGGGAAATTACAATGATTTGGGGATAAGAGGGAAATAAAAGAGAACGAGAACAAAACTAATGATTGCTAGGCACATTGACAAAAAGCCAATTGGGGGCAGTCTCCTCTTAAAGAGTTTACATTCAAAATAAATGCATTCAACCTGCCACAGTTCAATTTTACTACATCCCAAATTTCATTCTGGATCTTTTGGTGCGGTATGAGGTTTTTGCAGGCTTCTTCATGGTGCCTTCTCCAAGCAGTTCACCTTCTTAATTTGGGGAGGTAGCAAGTTTCTTATCCTAAAATTACTCTCAAACAAGAAAAAAATTGTATAAGTCTAGAATTATATGACAATTATACAATCCCTCTAAGGAGACTGTTGACCAACACATGGATCATCTAGGAATACATGGCCGAATTACGAGGTATGTGAATCAATTGTTAAAAGGAAGTCAAAAACATAAAAAAAATAGAGGAAAAGAAAAAAAATCAAAATTAAATAGTATATGAAAATTTGGAGTAAGCAAGAATAAGCCCATAACAGGTGTTAAGTGAAGAGAGACCCTGTTTAGTTGAGATAAATGGGCAGCTGGGATTTGTTGTAACTCAGCCTGACAGGGAAGTCTCTTCAAGGACAAAGAGCAAAGATGGCTATGCTCTCTGTCCTTGGCTAGTATAAATCTGATCTGGCTGCATATTAGAATAATGAGGTTTATCCAAGAAGTAACAAGAACAGGAATTAGGTAAGTTGGTTGCAGGTGAGTCCCTATCACTGAAATGTCTACTTTAAGGGCCCCAAACTGACTTTTTGACAAAGTCTCTTCAATCCCCTGCTAGGCTGGGGCTATTCTATCTTCATTCTGCCCAAGAGATCCCCTGCTATCTATCTCATTCTAACCTAAAACTCACATATGTTATAAGTTTTTTAGAATATAGATTGAGTAGCATTGAAAACTGGAGTCAGATGTGATTGGGTCCACCCCAGAGAGGCAGAATCTCCCTGAGGCTACCTTGGCAGTTCAGTCTGCTCCCTCTCTCAGTTTTGATCTTTTTATGGAGTCCTCAGAGTGAAAACTCAGCAGCATCCAGGTTGTGGTAGAAATAGTTCTCAGGAATGGGTTGGAGATCTGCAGGAGGTCAGAGCTGAATCTCCAAGATAAATTCAGCTCCAAAGACCTTAATCAACTCTCCTCTGACTGAAAGTTAAAATTTCCAGACCCTGTCCTTCAAGATTCCAACTGGGTCTGCTCCTGTGTCATCAAATTCCATTTCCCTTTGCTGCAAACTTTTCTTGCTTTCCCAACATCTCCCTCTCCCACAGGCCCTAGAATCAGGGCCCAATAAAGTGATTTATGTTCTACAAGCCTGTTAGGACCATTGTAGCAATATGGTCTAATATCAGCAACCAGGACTATAGAAAATTGCCACAATAATAAAGGCAGAAAAAGTGACTAGATTTTAGCAGCAAATGGGAAATGTCATTCCCTGGTCTGATTTTACCTTTTCTCTCAGGGATAGGGGAGCCAAAATTGCAGCTAAGCTGAGGTACTTTGTCTGAATCTGGCAGGGGGAAATCCTGTATCTGACATTGTCAAACAGCCACTTCCTTGAACCCCGAAAGAATACCTCTGTCTTGGCCAGATTCTCATCAATCCCACTGGGATTGGTTGGTTTCCTTGACCTTGTACTTCTTGGCACTGTATTGTTCTTTTGTGATCCCTTCTCCTGGAATCAGACACAATCATTAATCAAAGTCTCATAATATTTAACAATCAATGGCAGGTTTCCATAGACTAAAGCTTTTGGTTATGAATTAATAATAGGGTTAATGGATATTGTAAACTTATATTAGTGCAAAATTAAAAAAAATATTAATACTGATAACATGTGCTTCAAGTATAAAAATGAGAGAAAAAAGAAAACTCAAATAACCTACAAGGAAAAACAATAAAATTTTTAAAAAATCAAAAATATATAGCTCACAATCAATGACACATTGTGTTTGCCAAGGAGGGGCACAATACAAAGGTTTCTCACCCCCAAATGAGATCCATTTCCTTTTTAACTTGGCCATGATCCACAGTATGAGTGCATATGATTTTCACCAAGTAACAGCTTTGTAAAACAGTAGTATGGCAGCCAATGAACATTCAAAGAAGTACCAAAATCTCCCAAATCACAAGAGCCAATTTAATGACAATAGCAAACAAACTTGCTATCTTTAGGATTCACATGAGTTGCTGTGTGACATAAACTTTGAAGCTCATAGATACTTGTCACAAGTCCTCTAGATCTAGCCAATCTTTCAACCTTGGCTGAGATATTTTTAACAAAGTCTATTACTGCCATCATTCCAAAATCTGGCGGGCGAGCCCAGACAAACCTCTGTATTGCTGATGAAAACCTTTTGGGTCTAAAATGTCACCAAAAATCTAGATCATTCTGGCAGAAGGGTAGAGTAAGCTGAAGAGTTACACATATAAGAACCATCCAGAAGCCACTAGGTTTCATGGGTAATGCTCCTTCTTGGGAGCTATCCAGAGGTTCTACACCCCCCTAGGAAAACATTCCCATCTCCCTGATGAGACTAATAACATGCATGTTTTTATAAGTCTTATCCATTACATTTTTAAATGCAGAAGTGAGGAATACAATAGTGCTATAGCACTCGACTTCAACTACTAACTGGACCCTTTAACTCTTGTTACAAACAACTCAAAGGCAGGCAAATAATCAGTCAGAAGTAGTGGTGCTACTAGATACCTGAAAAATCACTTCTGGAGACCCCTTAAAATCAATTAAAAATTTTAGGTCATTAAATTCTCCAAAGGTTGAATACAGGTTGTAACCAGTTTAATGAAATCCGTCCATCATCATCTATATGACAATTAACAAAAGCAAAAAGGAACAAAAAGCTGTTTAGGCAGCATGTGACCTTGATAGATCTGGTGACAAACACATCATCCATAAGGACTTATGGTTTTGCCACAGAAAAGAGTTTGTTCAGGTTGACAATAGGCTTTTACAGTGGTATTATCTCCAATCCAGTCATATGGGGAGGTACAAATAAAGACCATGTAACAGCACATATAGCTAATGGCCAAAACACATATAGCTAAAAATGACATAGTGAAATGGAACATTCCAGATTTGATTAATATGTTAACTTAAAACCAAAATTAAATTTCAAAACAAATAATCAGCAAATATAATATATATGACAGGATACAGGTACTGAATTCAAGAGTTCTTTTCTCCAATTCCAATAGCTGCAGATACTTCTTCACTATTTGGAGGGGAACAAACTGAAACAGTTAACATAATAAAACAATGGAATCTGAAAAGGCTTAAAAAATCACCTCCAGACTCTTTAAGGTTCCTTCCCCAACCAAGTATCGTACATTTAGATTCCTTTCGTCACACTTCTGGGTTCCCCATATCTGTATTGGGCAGAGTGTGGACAAACTCCATATTGGATGTGTTGTAGAGACTGGGCAGAACAAAATGGCAAGGGGGTGTATAGAAATAAAACTCCCCCCTAAATCTCAGTATTATTCAAGCTAATTGCAAGGATAAGTGCACCCCAAAATGGTAGGAAGAAATGACAACCTAAAACTTTGATAATGCACTGCTCTTTCATAGAGTGGGCCATGCTTACAATTCTACTTATTAAATTGGTTGCAAATCTACTTCATATCTGGAGGTGACACTGCTCTAGTATGTACTGGCTAAGAGTAAAGTTAACAGGTTTGGAAGAATAGCCTTCCTTCCCCTGCCCCTGTGGGGCAAAAACGCCAGGGAACATGTGCCACCAAGTGGGAGTGCTGGGATACTAGCTGAGGGGTGCCTAGACCCCAGTGCTTTAGACACGTGTGGGTTTAGGAAAGGCCTTAAAGAGAGACCAAATTTCGAGGAGTAAGATAAGGCTAAACTTTATCAATTTAGTCCAATAATTAATACCTTCTAATAACAACATCAAAAAAACTGAGGTGAAATTATTAACTTCTTCCAACACTCCAGGATTCTGGGCTGCATGATGTTATCTTGTGGGGGAGGGGGCAGGGTTGCTTCCCCCAGGTGAAAAGAGTCAGGAAGGTTAGAGGCTAATTGTTGCAAAAAAAAAAACACACACACACACCTGGCTTACCAGGTTGCAGTGAGCAATGGCTATCCAGCTGGCTTTCATTTTAAGAGGAGAAAATGGGATTTAGATCTCACCCTTCCACTTCCAAACAACTCTTGGGCAGCCAATCAGCAGTGGAAGGCAGCGGCAGGGAAAAAAGTGCCTTGGATGGCAGAAGCAGTAGCAGCAGCAGCAGCAGCAGTAGCGACTGAAGGAGTGGGTGCAGCAGCAGCGGAAGGAGGCTTTTTAAACTAATCTGTCTTTCTGTCTTAAAAAAAAATTGTCCTACCAATTTAGAGGGGAGCAAGTGTTCTAAACTCCAGTGTTCTGGTCACCACAATGTAAGATTTAAATTAATGTCCCAAACTCCAAATATTATATTTTTAAAGTTTATTAATAACCATTTGAAGTAAAAAGAAAATAAACTAAAAGAAGTAGAAGTTCAAACCTAATTATATAACAAAAAGTAGGCTATGTGAGTAAAACTCTCCTGCCTCTCACCTCACACCACTTCCACAAAATGCAATCAGCAGGGGAGAAAGAGAGGTGGAGCTACACAAAACTTATATCCTCTGTACATCAGCATATAACATAAGAAGGAAAGTGGGATGCTGGGAATTGAAGTCCAGGGGAACAGATTCTAATTACACACTAAGGATATGAATAGTAAGAATAAAATGATACCTACTTATAAGATATTTGCATTTAACAGGGAGGTAATAAGTACCCTCATTAATACATTCAACATAAATATGAAGTGAATAATTAAACATACCTACACAGTGATTACATGTACTAGTAGTAAATATATATAAATTATAAGTAATACATATATAACAATGACTATATTCTCCAAAGGGTACCTGAGACACCCAATACAGAGGCACATTGGAGTGTGTGTTTAAAATTTTTAACAGGAAGGGCTATTATTAAATAAGTGTGGAGACATGTGGGAGGCCAATAAGAGAAACAGAGTCTTAAGTAGATGAAAATTTGAGACTCTTCTTTTGACCCCTTTTATGATCCACACATTTTCTTATTGAAAAACATTATAAACTTCTAGGAAAACTTTAAGTTCTTAGTAAACCAGCACTTAATGAGTTAACAGCCTTTTTTTCACTCAGCAGAGTAAAGCTGCAGCTGTGGGTATATCTCTCTAACTGTTCCGGGCATCCCAAGGTCACGGAGTGGCAAGCTCAGGCAGAATAACTTTTAAATAAAGTGAGGTCATTTTTAACCTTGAGAATTTCTCTCATCTGGCATTATCTTCATAAGAAAATTCTTTGTAAAACTATAATTTTATTGTGCTTTGATATGACATAATTTGTGTTTCTATGCAAATGCGAAGTTCTTGGGGGTGGTTCTTTTGAGTGAAATGAGTCTTGAAGTATATATAATAAACTCCATGCTGCAGGACACAAAGCTGGAAGCATGAGCTAAAATATTATTTCCCATGTCCCTTTATTTCCTTACCAACTAAGCTGTCCTTATCAGATTATCTGGAGATGATAGATAGATCTCCAGAGAGACAAATGAAATACAAAACAAGTGAATATCCAAAAATCTAAGATATAAGAACATTTATTATTTCAGTTGTGTTCAGCTCTCAAACTCCTAACCATTTTCTATTTACACAGATCATGTGGGTTTTTTAACAATCCAATATAGTTTTTTAAATTATCAAAACAATATCAATTCTATACATCAAAGTTATATGCATGTAAATATTAGATAATTGTTTTCTAGAGGGAAAGTTCCCTTTGTTCCCATACAAATACTCTGATTACATAATGATACCTGGTTTAGTCCAAATTTTTGAAACATTTGCTGTTTTTTCTTTGGTTGTAATCTCTATTAAATTGACTTTGGTTTTAAGATACAGCTTTCCAATGCAAGTGACACTTAATGAGATGGTTCTTCCACTAATAAAAAACAAACAATGTATAATACGGGATATTGATTCACTATACATTATACTTATGAGTTGTTTCATGATTCTGATTAGAGCAGATAAAATGCTTATAGTTTGTATTCAATTATTAAATATTTTGAAAGTCAGAAGTTTCCTACTTTTAAAAAATGTCAAGGGGCAGCTGGGTGGCTCAGTGGATTGAGAACCAGACCTAGAGATGGGAGGTCCTAGGTTCAAATCTGGCCTCAGACACTTCCCAGCTGTGTGACCCTGGGCAAGTCACTTGACCCCCATTGCCTAGCCCTTACCACTCTTCTGCCTTGGAGTCAATACACAGTATTGACTCCAAGACAGAAGGTAAGGATTTTAAAAAAAATGTCAAAAGAATTTCCAATTAAAAAAAATGGCATTATACAACTACACCCAGATGAGTGCAAATAATGAATCTCCTAAAGTTGTCATGTGTATTCTAAATGGCACTATTTGAAGTTATAATTATGTAAAATATAATTGGTTCTAGTCCAATAGAAATATGTAGTACAAATTCAAATAATATGATCACTTCAGGTAAATTCATTATTTGTAACTAATCTGCACCTAGCCATATATAAATAAACACAAATAAATGAAAACCAAACATTTTTTGCCAACATTTATATTAACATAATTAAGGAAACCTAATACTTTCCTCAGGTGAATTTTAAGTTTTTCTACTTTTTTTCCTTTTGTAGAAGGGAGAAGGGTGTTATTTCTTTTATTCTTTACTTTTTGGATTTTAATACTGGACCTGGGATATTTTCAGATTTAAAATTTGATTGTCTTTTTTTCCTGTCCCAGAAAAGTCAAAGTTATTTTAAACTGGTTGGGCAATATATTTTTCTTTGCAATTTCTCAAGTAGCTTGACTTGCTTCGTAACTACCTCTGGAGTGTTTAGAAATGGAAGTTGTTTTATTAGTTTGGGGAAGAAACCAATTTCTAACTATTAATTGACTGTTTTAGGACTATTATTACTATCATTATTACATTATCTATCAGGGATAGACAACATCAGATATCATTCTCAGACTTTAAGCACATTGCTGATGAAGGAGCCCATCCCCTAACCAAGGAAAGAATTCTTGCAGGTGGAATTATCCTTGTGCCAAAGGAACCACATTGTTAAAGGTTTTTTTAGGATTCTACTGCAATTGTTCCTAGTACCCAAGGGGTGAGTTATAGAAGGCCTGAAAGGGTTCAATGACTGTGAATCAAAATTCTGGCATTTTCAGGTACAAGACAAAACTTCACAGCTTGAAACGTTATTGCCACATTGGTGCTTCAATAGCTCAGTCAGAATAGGAAGAGAAATATCCACAGGAACAGGGGTGAGGGAGAGTTAGATGAGTTTATTAGCTCTGTGCTTATTTCCTTCTCCTTCCTTCCTTTCAACTATTACATTGTTTTCCTAGTCTTCATTGAAAGCATTACCTGTACACTCACACAAAATTATTTGGAATGTAGCTTCTAAAAAGATATGCCACCATTAAGGTTAAGAGACAAAAATCCTGCCCTTCCCCAGCTTGTCACCTCCTTATATTTATTACCTTCTAAGCAGTAAACACAGCATAGTGGGCAAGGTTTAAAAAAAGAATAAGAATGGGAATGGAAAGAATGGAAAGCTTCTGAGAAAAATGAAGCTTTAGAAATCCTCATTTCTTCCAAGAGTCTGATAGTTGGATTGCTACCTGATTTGGGAATTGGTTGGTTTTTTGTTTTACTTTTTTGATATTATGTCATATCTAGGATTCCTTTCAACATTTACAGTAAAAAGGATTCAGAGTGAGGGAAAAAATGAAGCTTCATTATAAAAGTGATAATAAAATGTATTTCCTTCAGAGACACTAGTGTCTATTAAAGAGTTACCTTATATTAGAGACAAATAATAAAATCCAAGGTGACAACAATAATCAAAAAGATTTTGAATGAATAGAGTTAGAAAACTGTTGCATGGGTAGATACCCACAACTCCTGAGTCCTGGAAAATAAGCTAGTTTGTGACTCATACTGACCCTAATACAATGAACCTCTGATTTATAAAGTCATATGAATGTATCATTTCCAAAGAACTGTGTTTAATCCTGTGGACACTGTTATGTATATTAAGGAGGATATTTTTTACATTTTTTTCATCATGCTGACCAGAAAACAGTACTTCTTCCAAAATAAGGTATCTGCTTGAGCCTTTTAAGTAATATGTCTAAAACTCAGAAGTTTTCTTATTGACTGAGTCAGATAATCAACTCATTTTCTTTTTCCCTTTGAACCTTTCTGAGATGCTTTTGCACTGACACTAGCAACTATTGCTTCAGGCTGTGTAGTGATGCTGAACTAAGCCTTGCAGTCTTTCCTCTATCTCATATTTAAGGATCTAAGTGAAGCTGCCATCGCTAGGATCTTTCTAGATATTCTACAAGTCGAGTAAGACTCTGCACTCATTCTCATTACAAAACAACATGGTCTAAATAGAAACCGAAAACTACAAAAAGCATTTATTGTCTAGCACCCTTAAGTCAGTTTGTGACTCTTTGTCCTAACTGGAAAAGATGGGTTATGTATATTCTTGGTTCTGGTAAGAAGTATAGACATCTCTTGTTTCTGTGTGGTAAGTGTGTTGGCACTTGTGTCAACCCCAAGTTTTCCCCCCCACCCCCAGTCAGCTCCCAGTTGCACTCAGACTTCAGTGATGCTCTAAATTGGCATGTTCACCAAGTTCTTTTGCCACAAAGCTTCCCATTGGCAGAAAATGTTTTAAATCCCTTTTTTTTTCTACTGTAAGACCAGGATTCTTTTTCCGTTACAGGAAGGTGGCATAGTGAGTAAAAAACTTGTCTCTGTCAGGAAGACCTGGGTGAAGGTCCTGATTTGATGTGGACGAGCTACGTGTGACATAGGACATATCAGCTGACCTCTCAGTGCTTCTGGACAGCTCCTTCACACTAATTTGCAGAGCAAGTCTCAACTTGCATTGGCAGAAGCAATTTTGTGGTAGAGAGCTCTCTATACCAGTGAAATCACATCCAATCTTTTTTTGGAGGGGGGAACTCAATAAGGTCAAACTATTCACCTTTCTAAATGGGAATATGATACATATATTTTCTAAGAACTTTATTAGAGCAACTGGAAGGATTCTACGAAGAAAGAGGATGTAGAAGTGAGTCTATTCTATTGGGGTGAGATAAAAAAATTGGATAGGTGAGAAAGAGAGATCCTTTAGGACAGTGATTCCCAAAGTGGGTGCCACCACCCCCTGGTGGGTGCTGCAGCAACCCAGGGGAGCAGTGATGGCCACAGGTGCATTTATCTTTCCTATTAATTGCTATTAAAATTTAAAAAAAATTAATTTCCAGGGGGCTAAGTAATATTTTTTCTGGAAAGGGGGTGGTAGGCCAAAAAAGTTTTGGAACCACTGCTTTAGGAGAATGGAGGAAGAAGAAGAAGAACTGGGGAAATTATCTCATTTAGATCTTCAGGGGAAGGTTTTCAACAGTGGAGGGGAAAATGATGGGGAGGGGGGTAAGAAATGTTTGAAGGCCACATCTTAATTGATTCAGAGACAGAAAATAAAGAGTCATCTCCCAGTCTGTGGAGGGATGTGCCAGGACCTACTGTGAGTGGAACCACGGACATAAGCAAACCTCTGCTGACCCCACGTATCAGTGTATTCTCGCCTTCACCTCAGCTCAGGGCTCCTGCCAATGAGGGATGCAGGTGGGTTGTTGCGTTTTCTTGCATGATGGAGGTGGGTTGTGGCATGGTGCAGACGTGTCACTGTGTGATGCACAACGTGTGAAGCACAGGTCTGTTATGTCACACAGGTGTTTCATTGCAAGATAGCCCTGTCGTGTGATGCAGGAATGTTGTGTGACACCACACGTACCATTGCATGATATAAGCACGCCACTGGGCACCCCTGCATGGCACACACATGTAGTTGTGTGACAGAGATGTAATGTATGATATAAGCATGTCTGTGCATAATGCACAAGTATCATTGCGTGTTGCAGGCTGTTGTCACATGGCAGAGACACGGCATTATATAATGCAAGTGTGGTGTGTGCTATAGACATACCATGTGCCGTTGTGTGATGCAAATGAGTCATCACATGGTGGAGGAATGTTGTGTGTGTGGTTCATGCATGCCTTTGAATGGCACACGTGTCACAGTGTGATAAGGCACCTCATCACATGGTATTGTGTGCTGCATGTTGCAGGTGTGAGTCAGGTGTGACATTGTATGATGGTCATTTTAGGTGACATCGTGTGGCCAAGGTATGGTGTGGCACGATGAAGGTGTGCACTGTATAATAGATATGCCGTTGTGCAGAGGGATGTCACGTGCCGCCTGACATTACCATTTCATGGCATGACATGAAACAGGAATGTCACAGATGGCATAAGCATGTGGATGCATTACACTGGCATGACGCTGCGTGGCAGAGGTGTATCATGGGACAGACATGTCACTGTGTGATGAAAGTACACGCCTGCTGCTCAGGTGTGTCGTGTAGCTTTGCAAGATGGTGCCACGTCACTGTGTGGCCCTGGGGTACACACATGTCATTGCACACAGAGTTGTGTTGTTGCTCTAAAAGGATGTGGCATTGCGATCTCGTCGTGTCCTAGAAATGCCTGGCCCGTGTTCTCAAAAGCTCTGCCAGCAGAACGCCACCTCTGACAGGCTTTACTGTTGGAGAGAGACATGGCTGATGAGTGGAAAGAAACTTGAGGGAGGGAGCACGGTCAGATAGTCACTGCAGGAGCCTGGGTGCAAGACAACAAGTGAGGCTTGTGGCTGAATTGGTCAAGAGAAGGGGACATAAGTGAGAGGTGGTATAAAAGTAGAACTGATAAGCTTTTGGAACGGATGGGCTGAGTAAGACTGAGAGGGAGACGCGACTACTAAACTATTATTGGTAATAAAAGGTCACAGAGCTCATTTCATAGTAGATAAATGGGTGAAACATATGAAATGTTCTCAAAATGGATTGCAAATGACTAACAACCATATAAAATATTGCTCTAAGTTAGAATAATGAGAATAATGCAAGTCAAAGCAACATAGAAACAGCAGATAAAGAAAGAATGCACTGAATGGCATTAAAAAAGTTGTACATTTAAAAAACCTTAGAAAACACTGGAATATATATATATATATACACACATATATAACAAAATAAAATACTGAATAATAATAGAACAAAACTACTATCCAATATTGTACTACAAATGCTAACTAGAGCAAAAAGAGAAGGAGAAATTAAAGTAATTAGAATAAGCAAGAAGGAAATAAAGCTTTCACTCTTTGTAAATGATACGATGACATACTTAGAAAATCAACCAAAAATTAATTGAAACAATTTAGCAAAATTGCAGGATATAAAAAACCTCACATAAATCATGAACTATCAGTAAAGTCCAACAATGAGCTAGAAAGAGAAATCCCATTTAAAGTAATTATGAACAATATAAAACATCTGGGAATTTACCTGCCAAGAAAAATACAGGAGCTATATGAACACAACTACAAAACACTTTCTATACAAATTAAGTCAGATATAAACAATTTGAAAGATATTAATTGCTCATGAGTAAGCTGAGGCAATACAATAATATCAACAATTCAACTTAAATTTACCTATTCAATGCCATGCCAATCAAACTATCCAAACATTATTTCATAGAGATAGAAAAAATTGTAAAATTCATCTGACCAATAATACTAAGGAAAATAATGAAAAAATATGAAGGCAGGTGGCCCAGCTCTACTGGATATCAAACTAAATTATAAAGTAGCAACCATCAAAACACTCTGATACTGGCTGAAAAATAGAGTAATGAACCAGTGGAATGGATTAGGTACCCAACAAGCAAGCATAAGTAAATGACCATAATAATCTAGTTACTATGATAAAGTCAAAATGGATACATGATTTAAAAATTATTCCTGAGGTCATCAGGTTTCAGAAATTAGGACTGGGAGGGAGATCCCTGGTGGTTAGGGCCACCAGGGAGAGTCGAGCTAACCCAAGAACACAGAGAGACCAAGCCTAATAAGAAAAAAATCAATTCTGAGATGGCACATTTCAAATAGTGAATCATACAGTATCATTCCAGAGCACCCATATGAATCAAAAGATATTTATTATTAAGTGCCTACTATGTGCTAACCACTATGCTAAAAGCAGAGATAAAAAAAAAAAAACAAGTAAAACCAGACCTTGACCTCAAAAGGCATACAGTCTGGAGGGTAATAGGGACCAGCATATCTACAGATATACACAGAACAGATACAAGATGATGAATGGGCCATTGAGGGGGTGGGGAATCAGAAGAGGCCTCACAGAAGGTGGGTTTGGGGCCCAAGTCATGAATGAGAATATTTTCTAGGCACCCTCCAATACCAATGCAATGGTCCAGAGTTAAAAGATAGGTAAATCCCAGCTGTGTGACCCTGGGCAAGTCACTTGACCCCCATTGCCCACCCTTACCAATCTTCCACCTATGAGACAATATACCAAAGTACAAGGGTTAAAAAAAAATTAAATTAAAAAAAAAAGATAGGTAAAAGGCGACTGCCTTGGGAGAGCATCACTAAGCTGAGAGATCTTAGGTCATGTAATTGCAATTTAACCAGCAGTGGTTCAGCCAGTGTGCAAATGGTTCTTTTCCTTGTACTAAGGAGACACTGCCTCCTACTGAATAAACTATCTCAAACCCATTTAGTCTGTTAGGGACTTTCCTTTTAGTCGTTTTTCCATTCCAATCATTAAACTGAAAGAGTAGTTTCCCTAGCAACCTAAACAAAATTTGGTTGTTTCTGTATCTCGGGGCTTTGTTGGCTGTAGTTAGATGATAACTTCAGTGTCATTGCATTTGGGGCCATGGATAATGCTTTTACACAATGTCTCTGTTGTCCAGCAACCACTGGCCACATTGACTTCCTTAGTGTCAGTCCTAATAGACAAGTCACAGCTGAACCAAGTTGGAAGTGTGCCAAAATGCCCTGTCCTGTCAGTCTTCCTTCTCCCCTTCCTCTGAACCCAGATAATAGAGCTTCCCCATAAAAGAAGGACCAAGTATCCTCCCCACCCAGGGGTGGTATTTTTAGAATATGTGACTGCATCTGAAATCCCTAAGTACAGGGATTTCATTTTCACCAATTCACCTTTTTAAAAGGAACTCTAACTTAATGGGATGATTATGAGAGACTTAAAATTGACATTTTTATAAGATTCCCCTTTCCATTTAGATTCCCATTAACAGTGATTTTACATTTTACTTTTCAAAATAAAGGAACTCAGGGATGCTTGAAATCAATTCACTAAATGAAATGCTAGAGATGGCTATGTGCATTAAACCAATAGTTTAACTCTAGAACTACATATATGCATAATCAATTAAAGCTGAACTTTCCTAAAAACCATCTGTTGACCAATTTTGCACAGAAAATAAAAAATTTTAAATGGTTTCATTTTTTAAAATGGGATAGAAGGAAAGGGAGTGAAAGAGAACATGAGTTATATGCCTGCATCCTGAAAGAAGGAATAACAAACAAGTAATTCTTTGGACAGGCTACTTATGTAATACAAGCTCCAGTGACCAGAGAAGAGGAGGAGAGGGATTGTAGGACAATCATAGATAGTATTTCTTCTAAATTCTGTTAAGATGAGGAAATTTATCAATGTTAATTCGATATCAAATTTAGGAGTTTTCTCAGGATTTTTTCTTTCATTATCATGGAAATCTTTTTGTGTGATTTCAAGGTGTGTATAAGATTATTATTATCACTATTATTATGGTCACTGTAAATGTTCTTGAGTTCAAATCCAACCTAAGACACTTGCTACCTTTGTGACCCTGGGCAAGTCACTTAACTCTGTTTGCCTCAGTTTTTATAATTCAGGGTCATACATAAAATCTGTATAATGAGCTGGAGAAGGAAATGGCAAACACTCCATTATCTTTGCCAAGAAAACTACAAATGGGATCATGAAAAGTTAGACACATATGAAACAAAACTAAACAACAACAATGTACCTGAGACTACTTACTAGAAAACAATTTTGGCAATGCATTGAGGGGTGGGGTGAAGGGTGAAATTCCTAGATCTTCTATTACCTTCCACAAACAACCAAAAATAACTTCAGAGAATCAATGCTTAAAGCAGAAAAAAGCAAATAGAAGTTGGGAGTGAAAATAAATAGCCCGGGGCAATAGGGCAAACCATTTCTGACTTCTCTATCCTTAGTCCCACTGCTAAAGACCCCAGTGGGAGGAACAGAGCAAACAGTGGAATCAGCAACTGGCAACCTTACCTTATTCACTGAGCCCTGGATCTTGCATCCCTGAGGATACTTCTGGAATCCATAGTTGGAGGGCCCTGGGAGTAGCTGTATTAGCCTTGGCTCTGGAGACTCCCACTGATCCATAGCTGGGGTCTGAAGGAGTGGATGCAACAGAGTCTATTGGCACCAGGTCCTAAGGGCAGGAGCTCAAACCTTGCTGTTAACAAAGGAGAGAATTTGGAAGCCCAAGACTAGACACCTGCTCTATCCCTAGCTGTGGCAGTGGGAACGTTCCACTGGGTATGACCAAGCTGGAAAGACTTGGTTTTGGAAAGAGTATGGCACTGGCAACAGATGATCTCTTCTGCCTAAGGACCTATCTAGTTAAATATGGCCCTGGCAGTGTATGATAACTGAGAACAAGATGAATTAAGCTGATCAAATTAAATGCTGCTAGGAACATAGAGACTCAGATGTAGTATTGCATTGCTAGAGCCAGCTGTGAACTTTTTTCAAAAATTATTTATTTATTTAGAATATTTTTCCCATGGTAACATGATTCATAATTTTTCCTATCTATCTTCCCTCTCCCCCGCCCAGAGCTAACAAATAAATAATTCCACTGGGTTATATATGTATCATTGTTCAAAACCTATTTAGATATTATTCATATTTTGGAGGGAACTTTAAACATTAAAACCCCAATTACATTCCCATTGAACCACATGATCAATCATATGTTTTTCTTCTGCATTTCTATTCCCACAGTTATTTCTCTGGATGTGGATATTGTTCTTTCTCATAAGTTCCTCTGGATTGTCCTGGATCATTGCATTGTTGCTAGTAGAAAAGTCTATTACATTCGATTGTGCCATAATGTATCTGTCTCTGTGTACAATGTTCTCCTGGTTCTTCTCCTTTAGCTCTGCATTAATTCCTGGAGGTCTTTCTAGTTCACATGGAATTCCTCCAGTTCATCATTCCTTTCAGCACAATAATATTCCAACCCCATCAGATACAACAATTTGTTCAGCCATTCCCCAATTCATGAACACCCTCTCATTTTCCAGTTTTTTTGCCACCACAAAGAGCGTGGCTATACATATTTTTGCACAAGTCTTTTTCCTTGTTATCTCTTTGGGGTACAAAGCCAGCAGTGGTATGGCTGGATCAAAGGTCAGGCAGTCTTTTAAAGCCCTTTGTGCATAATTCCAAATTGCCCTCCAGAATGGTTGGACAAATTCATAACTATAACAGCAATATATTATTGTCCCAATTTTGCTACACCTCCTCCAACATTTATCACTTTCCTTTGCTGTCATATTGGCCAATTGTGATTTTTTTTTTGTTTAGAAACAAGGATAGAAATATATATTAAGAGCTATAAAACTGTTCATGCTCATTGACCTAGGTATCCCATTTCTAGGATTAGGCTCTAAAGCCAATTTTGAGAGAGTAAAAATCTATGTATGTGTGAAAATATTTGTGGAAGCTTTGTAATGACAAAATAACTGGAAATAATACAAATGCAATGTTTGAGACAAATAGGTAAATATACTATGGTATCTGAATGTAATGTATCTTATAATGTTATTAGAAATGACAAATATTGGGAAAATAAAGAAAATAAGGGAAAAACATAAAGATATAAAAAGAAAAGAGAATAAAAATAATACCTATGATTGCATTGAAAAGATAATAGCCACAAAATCAAGACAAAAATGTATCGAAGTAAAATAAATCCAAAAGGAACTCAAAAGTGGAGGATATCTATATTAACACACATATTTTTCATATTTTAAAAGAAATTTAAAATAATTTAGAATTTGTAGTTTTTTTAAAAAACATTTATTAATATTTGTTTTTTAACATGGTTACATGATTCATGCTCCTACTTTCCCCTTCACCCCCCGCACTCCCCCCACCCATGGCCGATGCACATTTCCACTAGTTTTAACATGTGTCATTGATCAAGACCAGAATTTGTAGTTTTACAGATAATTTTTTGTGGATTTGTTTATTTAAATAAATTCTGTTGGTGGTGATGTTGGTAATATAATAAAAAGATTGGAAAAAAGAGAAAATTTTAAGAAAGAGAAAAAGTTTTTATTCCTTTTTTGTTTTAAAAAAGATGACTTTTACATCGAGAAAGGTATTGTGGCATATTATTTAAGAATTTAATCAAGCCAATTCTTTGCTAAGGTAATTTTCTAGTGCTTTCCAACAGTGTCTTTTATTTTAGCAGGGCAAGACAGATGCAGCCATTTTATCAGATTCCCAAAGCGATTAAGAAATATAGCATCAAATTACTGGACCTTTGAAATGTCAAGATGTAAAGAAGATGAAAAGATTTATATGTGTGGAGTAAAGATAAGAGATGTCAAAAATTCAAATATATAAAATGAAGATTAACCTATGAAGATCATTGAGTATTTAAAAACACGAAAGCCTGGTAGGGGAGTTAGGGAATCTTATTGTGGATTTATTACTAGATGGAACTGATAAAAATATCCAGTAAAAGCTTTAGTATTTAATTCTCCATGCCAAAGAAAAATGACAGTTTTGGTCTTGGATTTCTTTTCTTAAGAGATGGATGGAAAAAGCAGATTGCCAAAGGCATCTGTAATTATGTTACACTGAAGAGTAATGCCACTCTGGCTATTAATAAAATGGCAGGATTTCCATCTGAAAAAACATGCAGATAAATAAATAGCTCTCAAATCATATGAAAAAGAAAAGGGCTATGTATTTCTGTTTCTCCAGAATTGTCTGAATTGCTAAAGAAATGAGATGAAATTGTGACAAATTTGCACACTTTAAGAGAAGCTGTGAATTAAAAATGCAAAAAGAAATGGAGACTGTATAAAATAGGGAAGCTTATCATAGAGCAAACACCCAAACAGAGATAAGACTACTGTTACATAGAGGTCTCCCTAACCTAAAATATCTTTGCACTGCCTGGGATTTTTAAACTTTTCTTTAAATTTCTTCTTGATACTCTGTCAAAATTTCATTTGTATTAATGAATATTTTCTTTCATACACTGAAGCACAAATTTAAATATGTCAGGAAGGGGATGTGTTTCTTTTTCCTGATAGCTAATTTGAAGTCAACTCTCATAAATAATGTTGAAGTTTTGTTTGGAACTTGGAAAGAAGGAAGTAGGTAAAGCTGAGGAATGAAGCATTTTGGGAATAGGGCAGGCCTCAGTGGAAAACTGAAGTGTGAGGTGTTTCTGGAATGACATTGAGGAACTGACTTCCTAAGGAGAGAAACAGGAGGAATCAGACAGGATGAAGGAAAGAAAGTGGAATAATGTCATACTTCAGGGATTTGAGCACTGGACTTGGAATCAGGAGGACTGGGGGCAAATTCCAATTTTGTTAACTACCTCCCTGAACTTGGGGAAGTAATTTAATATCTAGACTTCATTTTTTATCACTTTAAATTAAATTAATTTAATTTAATAATAAGGATTATTTAACCTTTTTTTGCATACTGGATTTATTTGGCAGTCTGGTGAAGACTTTGAACTCTTTTCAAAATAGTATTTTAAAATATATATAATAACATAAATAGAATTTCAAAGGAAATGATTATATTGAAATACAGTTAACAGTTTTTTTTAGTTCAGACCCCAGGTTAAGAACTCCTGACTAGGTAATAACTAAGGGTCTTTACAGCTCCATATCTGAAGGCAAAGACAAATATTTACTTTGAATCTAGCTCTGTTTGAAGGAAAGGAGGAGAAACTAACTCTTCTCTTACTTCCTCCTCTTTATCTCAGCCTCCTTACTCCCTTCCTGACTATCTTCTATGGCCCTTTATTTCTGAGGCCCATAATGCAGAATTTGACTGTAATATAAATTGTATAGGCTTTTGAGGGCTAGCCTTGAAAACGTAATAATTATTTATAATATTGCTTTCCTGGGAAAATGCATCCAGAGTACCAAGCAACTAATTTAATAATTAAAATAATTTATACTTATAGAACATTTTAAGATTTACAAAGCACTTTTCTTATAATAAAACTGTAAGCTAAATGGTAACAAGTTTTATTACATCCACTTAAAAGAGGAGATAACTGAACCTTAGAGAGCTTATGTCATCACAGACAATTTGTTTCAGAATGAAAATAAAACCAAGGCCTCCTAACATTGTCTCATATTCTTTTCACTAAAACATTAGAAGAGACTTTAAAGGAAAAAATTATTGACAAATAAAGGATGGCCTTTATAGATTTTAGTATGAAATGAGTGGAGGAAATTTTGTCAGAAGAAAAACCATTAAAAATAGGATTAGAACAAAAGATTTGGTTCATCAGATTTGCTATGCTTTTTGTATAAATCCTCAAGCATACAGGGAGACTGGGAATCAAGGGACACTGAAGCCTAGAGAACTAAAATAATATATCTGAAGACACACAAGGTAGAGTGATGAAGAAAGAATTGAAGCTTCATATCTGAACCTCTCTTACTCTATCATACCAATAGAAAACACTGATCCTTTTTGGGGACATTTACTGGATCAAGAATGGTGAATTACATTGATTAAATCATTTGGCAACAAGCAGTTCTGGAAGTAAAGAATTGGGACCAGAGAAAATACTGTTCCTTAGGGTTCCTGACACCTGAGGACCACCAGCGAAACTGACCCTCAGGATTTCTACTCCCTCTTGACCAAAAGTGTTCTTTTCTGCCTTTGAACTATGGTGGGTAGAAGCAATGGAGTTACCAAACTGCCCTGCAGGAATTCCACTCCTTCTTGACTGAAAAGACTTTTTCTGCCCTTTAACTAGGATTTAGAAAAGGGTTATAGGTAACGGAGTTGCCAAATAGCATTCAGTCCTGTGTTCAGTACTAGTATAAGGATATCCTATAATCTCTTTCTGACCAATTGTCAGGTCCCTTTATTGTCTCTGACTTGAGAGCTCCCAAAATTGTTTCTGCTTTTGTAACTATCACCTAATTCCACCACCATATTCCATCCACCTGGGTTCCAGACAGTCCTCCTCCCCCATGTCACAAATCTCTCTTTCTAATTTCCTTTGTTGTCTTAGAGTGGAAGAATTTTTCATTCTAATATTTTCTTGACTATGTCACTCCACTATGCAATTTGAAGCATTATTTAAAATTGTTTGGAGGTGAATGTTGGGAGAGCTCAGCTGAGTGCTTTCTCTATTTTGCCATCTTGTCTCTACTTCCAGAAGTGCCTGTGCTAATTATTCTAAACAGATCCAACTTATCAGTTCTACTGGAATCTATGGTATCATATCACTGAAATAGTAAGACCTAATTCAGCACAGCCAATACAGTTCTCCACTCATAAATTCAGTTGTGTGTTTTTTTTGAGGGGAGGTATAATGAAAAACAGCTTTGGATTAGAAGTCAGAAGACACAAGATTTGAATTTTTCCTCTTCCACTTATTATCTGTACTAGGTCAAGTCATTCCTTTCTCCTCATCTATAAAATGAGGAAGTCAGACTAGATGACCTCTAAGCCCACTTTCTGCTCTAATTATGGGTTCCTAAGACAGACATAAAGAATCTTACAACACATTAACACATATTGGAAGGAATAAGTGAACAGATATTACTCCAGTTGCAAAAATCAAGAACAAATTTAATGCTATATGAGATGAGGTAAGTGATAAACCATTTTATTTTGACTTGCCTTTTTTCCCTTTTCTTTCCCAGATAAAGGTATTCCACCCTTGAGTTTAAAAGCATGAAAACCTGAATAATGCAAGAAGACCATACTATAGTGAAACACTATTTTCAAAACATATCATCTATTCTCACAGATTTTGTTGCTAGTGGTGGTAGATGTTTAAATGCCACATTTTAAGAAGAAAAAAATGTTTGGTGACTTCTGGAAACACATGCCAATTTGTCAAAACACCAGTGGTTTTATAGTTATTTCAGAGTAAATGGGATTTGTGATTTCTGCTACAGCTTGTATGTAATGGAAGAATAGTCAGCCTCTGATGAGCCAATCTGTTTCCATTCCCTGTACTGGGAATGTAACATTGGCAGTCTAGCTCCTTGCCAGGGGGCTGAAATTTGACTTTGCTTCATTCACACTTTGCTCCCTGGGTAGTAATGTCAGACTAAGAGCTATAAAGAGGTCTTGAAAAAAGGTAAAACAAATAGTATCAAAAGGGCCCCAATGGGGCCCAGGATATAGCTGTTGACCTGCCATTATTGACTTTAGATTTCAGGACAAGGAATGTATCTTCTTGCACATTTTAACCAATGCCTCATTTTAGGACTGGCAGTTTGGGTGACAAATAGATATGAGTATCAGAGTTTCTATGAACTTAGAAAATGATCATAGATCCTATCTATGAATACCTACCTGTAAGAGTAATCTTGCATTTTTTTATTTCCATTGTACCATCACTGAGAATTCTTACACCTTCTAGCAGCAATATTTAATTTGGTCTAGATTAATAGTCTCAAAGTTTTTTTTTTTAAATCATGTACCTCTTTATAAGTAAAAATTAATTTATTGCATACTTCTATATATATGTGTATATATACATATACACACATCTATGTCTTTACTTAAATTAGGTAAAAGTACATGGTTTTAATTTCATTTTATTTCATTGAATTTAATGACTATCATAGCAGATAGGAGCAAGAAAAGTAATGTGGTATAATGGATAAAGAGTAGTCTCAGGGCCAAGAAGATATGGGTTCAAACCCTCAACTCTCATATCCTGACTCTATGACCCGGGACAAGTGTCAAATCACTTAAGCTATCAGTGCTCTAGGAAGCTTTCTATTAGTGTCAGAAAAATTAAAATCTAAGTTGGCAATTTTCCTCATTAGAGAATACCTGTATGACACATCAAAATTTGCCCCACAGTCAGAAAGAAAGAAAACCTTCCCGAAGAGAGCTCCGAAGGAAAGTACATCATTGGCTGTACTGACCACTTCATGATACTTATTTTTCAATTTATTCCACAAATTCACAAATGTTTTTGAGTTAGGCTAGTAAATGTTCACTTTCTCTAATAGCTCTTTTTGTAAACTAAACTGGTGCCACATTTTCATATATGTATGTGTTTCAACTATATTTAATATCTATTTCAAATTTTTATTTTAAAAATGTGATTAAATTTCGAGTTCCAAATTCTCTCTTCCCATACTCATTAAGAAGGCAAGCAATATATCAGTTTTACATTAAAGTCATAGAAAATATTTCCATATTAACTAAAGTGCAAAAAAAGAGAAGAAAATGAAAATGAAAAAATTATATTTTAATTTGCTCTTACGTTCATTAGTTCTATCTGGAGGTTGATAACTTTTTAAAAAATCATGAATTGTTCAGAAATTATCTTGGATCATTGTATTGATTTGACTAATTAGAATTTTTTTTGTACATATGGGCCTTTTCCCTGTTTATTTGATCAATTTAGATCTTTTTTTTTTTTGAAATTATGAAACTATTTATTGAACTTGGAATAGAATGTAATACAAAAAAAGTTAAAACATTCAAAATCATCTTATTGAGAAGGATGAACCTGGTGTGCTGTTACCAATTTAGTAATCCTCGGCTCTATTTTCGTCAGTAGTAATCAATTGGTTTCTTTTTTTTTGTTAATAAATTGGTTACTGCACTGAATCCATGTTCCACTAAATATGATGATAGAAATGCAATTAAGAACTTTTGAATTATAGCCATGCAATTAAGAACTTTTGAATTATAGCCCATATTTCAGGATAAGCTGTAGGAATCTCCTTTTGCAGCCAGAATTGTTGGTAGCCACTTTTGAATTTAAATTTCAATTCATCATTTGTGGTTACTTCCATCAGTTCTTCTTATAACTGTGGAGATTCTTTGGTGTTTGCACTTGAAAAAGGATCCAAAATCTAATCAGGTATGTTCACTTTCAAAATATCATCAAATCATTTATTAAAATCTGAATGGAGAGCATCCAAGTGCTCACAATAAGAAAGTATATCTTCATCTTTATTTTCTACTCCTGATAAATTTGGGAACTGGCTGAATTCCCCTCGTCCAAAGTTTCATTTGTACAGATGTTTTGTCACAAATGCAGAAATAACAGATTTTGTTTTTATTAAATTCACTTCATCACCTTGAAGCTAAAGATTGCTTTCATTAAATTTTTGAAACAAGTCTGTCAAGTAAGCGATGTCACTTTTGGATTGAATTAAATTGGATTGTAAAGCATCATTTTTATCTTTCAAGAACTCCAGCACTGAGTTAAACAGTTTATAAAACCTATCTAAATAGGCACCCTTTGACAACCAACGAACTTCTGTATAAAGCAGCAAACAATTAAATTCTTCATGGTTTTCAATACAAAGCTGTTTAAATAATCTGTCATTCAATGATTTGCTTCTGATTGTGTTGATAGATTTAATTACATATTGCAATGAATTATGTAGCTGTGCATTTAAATTTTTGGCAACTAGATGGATGATACAGTGTACTGTGAATGCATTCAGCACCTCCTTTTTTAAATATACAAGAAAACCTCTGTAGTGCCCTACCATTGCTGGAGCACCATCTGTGGCTACTGATAAGATAGTACTCAGAGGTATTTTTCTTTAAAAAACTCATCCAACGCATGAAATATTGATTCTCCTTTAGTATCAGTTTGCAAATATTTTGCAAATAATAATTCTTGGCAAATTTGTTCCTCCTTTGTGAACCACACACATGCTAAAAGTAAATCTTCATTTCCTAGCAAAGTTGACACATCAAGTTGAATAGAAAACCGAGATGTTTTTAAATATCCACACAATGAATCTTCAACATCTTGAGCCATTTCATCAATTCTTCTTTGCACTGTATTATTGCTCAATGAAATTTCCTTGATAATATCAGATGCTGGCTTGTGTAGCACAGTATGTATTACTTCACTTATAGCCAGTATAATTAGTTCTTCACCAATAGTATGAGGTTTTCCCGATTTGGCAATCATTAACGAAATATTGTGTTACAATAAAAAATAATAAAGGCTGCTATAATAATATAAATTAGTATTTTAATTAAAGCCATGCTGATAGAGATAAAATCATTAGACCACATGCTTGTAACGATTCAAAACTGCCGCCTTAGCCATTTTTACCTTTCGTACCTTCGCGCACTCAGGTAGCTAAAAAGATGGCTTACTTTTGGATTTCCTCTCATTTAAACTGTCCTCTACATGGTGACGCAGGCATCCCCACACCCAAAGAACTGGAACTGGAAACCCGTTGGACCACGGGAAATATAGTTTGATAGTTCCCACGTGTCCATAGAAAATATATATATATACTTTTAAAATGGCATTTCCCAAATTTCAATTAACATTTCCCCCTGAGGTCCGGCAAAAAAAAAGTTGGTCTTTTTTCTTCGCTGGACCTGTAAACATAGACAACTTCTAAAATTTTAGGAATTTGGGGGGATAAAAGAAATGGATAAACAAATGGATAAAACTAGCCGCATTGACAAAAAACCAATTTGGGGGCAGTCCCCTATTGGTATAACAGTGTACAATTAGAACAAATTGCATTCAGCTGTTTAACTCCCCATAGTTCAATCAACTACATCCCAAAGTTCAAATTTGGTCTTCATGGTACAGTGAAGGCTTTTCAGGCATCTTCATGGTGTCTTCACCAAACAGATTCGTAGTCTGGATTCTGGGGAGATGACAAGATCCTTATCCTGAAATTATTTACCCAAATCTTTAGCGGCAGAGTTGAAGTCTCCGAAGATCTCAGCAAAAGCAGTAGCCGGGGGTAGTGAAGCAGCAGCTGGGGGTAATCGCTGTTGTGGCTCGGGGTTCTGGGCTCACAACAGGACTAGCAGCACCAGCAGCGAGTCAGCTCCGGTGAGTCAGGAAAAGGTGCGGAGATCACAGGCACTGGAACGCTGGCAGGCTTGTGGTGCCCAATACCCCCAAAGTCTTTAGTCTCTTGAATCTGGTGAGTCCCAATGATGAATCCTGATGAAATGGCTTCAATATCCTTTCTCCTGCTGATTCCTCCTTCATGCAGATAGTTATCAGTTCCTGTGGCATCCTGGGCTCCTTTGGATTTCTCATAGGTGTCTTCTTCAGGAATCCTTCAGATTCTAGGCTGCAGGAAAATCTTGTCCAGGCTTTTGCTGCCCAAGTGTCGTCTTGAGATGATAGTGCTCCAGAGGATCTGAATAAATTCCTTGGGATTGGACTTTGCCACTGTCTGCCATTTATCTAAATATTTGCATGCACCAGACAGATTCTGCAGCTCTCTGTGCAATTCACAGACCACAGCTTAATGCCCCCCAATTTAGATCTTTTGATCCAATAGTGATATTGGTAGATCAAGGGAGATGCACCCTTTTTTAACCCTTTGGGCATCATTCAAATTATTGACCAGAATTTTTGGACCAATTCAAAACACCATCAACAATTTATTAGCATACCTATTTCCCTAATCTTCTCTAGCATTTATCATTTCGGATAAGCCTGAGGTACACCTTTGATTTTGATTTGCCTTTTTAAATAAATAGTAATTTATTTATATAATATAATAGGATTTTTCATATGACTATAGATAGCTTTGATTTTTTTTCCTGGAAACTACCAGTTTTGGGCTATTTATCATTTAGGGAATGGCTCTTATTCTTGTAAATTTTGACTCAGTTCCCTATATATTTGAAAAATGAGGCCTTTATTAAAGAAACTTGCTATCATTTTCTTTTTTTATATATTCCTATATTGTCTCAGGTACCTTTTAGCAAAATGTAGTTTCTCTGATTGCTTCTTTTAATTAGATCTTTTTTTTTTACTTTTGCTTTGTCTAAGAACATAATTGCTATCCCTGCCTTTCTTACTTAAGCTGAAGCATAATAGATTCTGCTCTAGTCTTGTATTTTAACTGTGTCTTTCTGTTTGAATTGTATTTCTTGTAAAAAAAACATATAGTTAGATTCTGTTTTCAAATCTAGTCCACTATCCACTTCCTTTTAATTCAGGAGTTGTGATTACTGTGTATTTCCCTCCTTGCTATTTTCTTCTGTTTATCATTCTTTCTCTTTTTTCCTGTGCCTCCCCCAACACTTGTTTTGCTTCTGACCATTGCCTCTCTTATACCACCTTGCCTTTTATCACCCCCTCCCCATATCATTTATTTCCTCATCTTATTTCCCTATTTATTGAGTAAGATAGATTTTATACCTAGCTGAGTGTGCATAGATATTCTCCCCTCTTTGAACCAGTTCCAGTGAGAGTGAGGTTCAGGTATTGCCTGCCACCCAGTCCCAGTTTCTCCTTCAATATAAAAGCTCTTCCTTGTGCATCTCTTTTATGTAAGAAAATTTCCTTCATTCTATATCACTTTTCCCTCTTCTCCTAGTGCATCTCTCTTTCTTGCCTAACATAATCTACCCACATGTGTACTCTCTGTCCATATAGGCAACTCCTAATTGTCATAGTAATGATAAAGTTATTGAGTTAAATACATCTTCTTTCCATATAGGAATATAAACAGTTTAACTTTATTAAGTCCCTTGTGATTACTATTTCCTGTTTATCGTTTTATGCTTCTTGAATCTTATTTAAATGTCACATCTTCTACTCAGCTCTGGGCTTTTCTTCAGAAATGGTTAACAATCCTCTATTTCATTAAATATTAATTTTTTTCCCTCCTGGGATTATTCTTGGTTCTTCTGGATAATTCTTGGTTTTAATAATAGAGTCTTTGTTTTCATGACTATATTCCAATCCTTCTGCTCCTTTAATGTGGAAGCTAGTAAATGTTGTCAGATTCTGTCTGTGGCTTCATGATATCTGAATGCTTTCTTTCTGGCTCCATGCAATATTTTTGCCTTGACCTGGGAGCTTTGGAATTTGGTCAAAACATTCCTTGGTGTGTTCCTTTTTGGGATTACTTTCAGGATGTGAAAAATATATCTCTTTATTAGCTTTTGGTGATAAAATACAATGGCAGTGTTTCTTGATAATTTCTGAAATATATCTAGGAGAACTGAGTCAAATTTATAAGAATACAGATCAGTCCTAAATTGATAAATGGTCAATAGATATGAACAGACTCTTCTTAGATGAAGAAATTAAAACTGTCTTTAGTCATATAAAATGCAAATAACTAGTCATTAGAAAAATGCAAATTAAAACAACTCTGAAGCACCTCCTCATATCTATCAGGCTATTTTCCACAAACAGGAAAATGATAAATATTGTAGGAGATGTGGAAAAAATTGGGAACTAATACATTAGTGGCAGAGCTGTGAACTGATCTAGCCATTTTGGAAAGCAATTTTGAACCATGCCCAAAGGGACCTAAAATGGTGTATACTCTTTGAATCAGTAATACCACTACTTGCCTGTATCCCTAAAAGATAAAACATTGTAAAATATATATTTATTGTAGCTCTTTTTGTGATGGCAAAGAACTGGAAACTGAAGGGATGTCTAGCAATTGGGGAATATTTGAACAAGATGTTGATAAATCAAAACACCATCAACAATTTATTAGAGAATACTATTGTGCCATAAGAAATAACAAACAGGATGATCACACATGCACACACACACACATACACAAACAAAACAAAACTCTGAAAAGATTTATGTGAAGTGATGCAAAATGAAATGAGCAGAACCAGGAGAATGTTATATGGTAACAGCAATAATGTATGATAATCAACAGTGAAAACTCAACTGTTAGCAACAGTGCAAGGATTTAGACAACTTCAAGAGACTCATTATGAAAAAAGCTATCTACCATTGTAAAAAGAATTGATGGAATCTGAATTCAAATCAAAACAAACCACTTTAATTTTACCTCCTTTGTGAGTTTTTTCTTATATAAGAAATATGTGTCTTCTTTCACAACATGAAAAACATGGAAATAAGTATTGTATGATACATCATAACACCAGGTATCTCATGGAAGAAAGAGGTGAAGGAGGGAGAGAACATGAATTACAAAATTGAAAATGATTATTAAAATTATATTGACATGTAAAATTTTAAATTAATTTTTAAAAATGGCTCTGTTATACATTTTTCCAGTCAGACATTTTTCCTTCACATTTTCTTTCATTCTTTTTTTAGACTTTTATTGTTTCTTTATATGTCATGGAGTCATTTCCTTCCACTTGTCCACTTGTCCAATTCTAATTCTAAAGGAATTAATTTCTTCAGAAAGCTTTTGTACCTCCCCCCTTGCCTCCAATTTGGCCAGTTCTGCTTCTGACTGAGTTAGTTTCATCAGTTAATTTTTGTGCCTCTTTAACAAACTGTTAATTCTCTTTTCATAAAATCACTCTCATTTCCTTTCCCAAAATTTCCTTTGCCATTCTTATCTCTTTAACTATTCTAAGGATTCTTATTGGGCTTGTGGCTGATTTGTCTTTTTTCTTTACTTATAGCTGTTTTCACATTGTTGTCTTTTTCTGAATTTGTGTCTTTATCTTTCTTGTTACCTTTCTTGCTTTTTATGGTCAGTTTCTTCTTTTTTTTGTTGTTTGCTTGTCTTTCTGCACTATTTCTTGACTTTGAGTTTATTGTCCTAAGCTTTAGGCTTTTTCATGCTGCCATTCTGATAGCTAGTTTTGGGGGTCTGTAAATTTTTCAGGCTTTCACAGTTGTGTTATCCTGGAAGGGCCCCTCCTCTTTACAGTGGCAAGCACTAGTGTTCTTTTCTGCCCTGGAACTGTGACCAGTTCTCCTGATTGCCTGAAGCCTCAAACACTAGTGATTTTCTTCATCCTGGAATTAAAATCTGGAACTGTATGTGGGCAGGAGAGTTACCAAATAGCATCTGGTTTTCCGCCCAGCATCAGCACAGGATCCACTATAATCTCTTTCTGTACAATTATCTGAACCCCTTACTGTATCTGGGTTACTCCAGTACAGACCTCCAAAATCTGCTGTTGTTGTAGCCATCTCCAAGGCCCAGCACAGTTGTGCCATGTATACTTTTGGCATACCTCCACCCTAGTAACACAGCCTTCTCCTTTTTTAAAAATTAAATTAATTTTTTTAAGTTTTTATTTTGAATATTTTCCCATAGTTACATATTTCATGTTCTTTCCCTCTCCCCCAAGCCCCCTAATTCCCTTTATCAGATGCACAATTCCACTGGGTTTTACATGTATCATTGATCAAGACCTAGTTCCATATTATTGATAGTTAGACTAGAGTTATCATTTAGTGTCTACATCCCCAATAATATGCCCATCAGCCCATATGTTCAAGCAGTTGTTTTTCTTCTGTATTTCTCTTCCCACAGTTCTTCCTCTGAATGTCGTTAGTTTTCTTTCTCATAAGTCCCTCAGCCTTGCTCTGGATTCTTGCATTGATGCTAGTAGAGAAGTCCATTATTTTTTATTGTACCACAGTGTATCCGTCTCTGTGTACAGTGTTCTTCTGGCTCTGCTCCTTTCACTCTGCATCAATTCCTGGAGGTCATTCCAGTTCACATGGAATTCCTCCAGTTCTTTATTCCTTTCAGCACAGTAGTATTCCATCACCAACAGATACCACAATTTGTTCAGCCATTCCCCAATCAAAGGACATTCTCTCATTTTCCATTTTTTACCACCAGAAAGAGTGCGACAGCCTTCTTTTGACCTTAGTTTTCTTGAACTAGAAAAAAAATGTCTCACCTCAACCTTTTGTTGATCATATTGCTCCACAATTCGATTTGATATGTTTTAAAAAAGTTGTTTGGAGGGAAATGTTGGGAGAAATCTGCTGGATTTCTTCCTCTACTCTACCATCTTTTATGTATTTTTCTTCTAGCAAATGATTAAAATAAATTTTATGATTACATTCATTTAAAAGACTTTTAAACAGGTTAAAATAATTTTCTAAGAGTTTTGTGTGCAGATGAGTCTATATATATAGTTAGAGCTAGTTCTTGCTTTATGTAAATTTACATTTTATAAATTTAACTTTGTCTAAAGAATTATGAAAGAAATCCACATTATAAAAATACTTTATTAACTTTACTGTACGATACTATATTGTCTCTCCATTCCTGCCCCTTGGCTCAGTGCCTTCCCTCACAACAAAAATGAATTTTAAAAAATCCTTCATAGTGAAAATAGAAGAAACTGAGAGAGACCATCATTGTTACTGGGAAGCTGGATTGGAGTTTGGATTGAGACCTTCTGCTATGGAGGGGAACTTCCCCCATATTGCCATCCACCTGCATATCTGGCCCCCAAGTGTGAGTCTTCCCTCTGTCCTTTGATTCTGCACATCTTTTCCTCAGCCCAGCTTCTTATTCGTCCTATTCTGTATGAGACCATGTTAGATCCCCATGTGGCTAGCCTGGGCCTTGTGTTCCTCCTGCTCTCCCTTCTCTGTCCTCAACTCCCATGTCTCCTTGAACTGTGTGCCATCTCACCATCACACACACACACACACACACACACACACACACACACACACACGTCTAGCTGCCTTCCTTCCTCCCTCTCTCCCTTTCCCATATCAACCAATAAATTCACATTACATAAAAATATCTTTATACAGAGGACTGAAAAATGGTTTACTTATGTAAAATGAGAACTGTCTGTAATTTTCAGCAATAAAGTCACTATACTAAAACATTTCCAAATATCTTAAGTTTTTTTTAAATAACATACATGTGTATATAAATTGATAGATTTATCCCCATGCTCAATCAACAATCACTCATCAAACCCCCATTATGTTTCAGGCCCTGTGTTAGTTGCCAGGAATACAAAGTAAAAATAAAAAGAAATATTCTTTACATCATGGAATTTAAAACACCAGGAGAACTGGATTCACTAGTAAGGGCATGTTTCAGGCTTTTTAGTAAGGGCTTGCTAGAAACCAAGGATTCCAAGAAGCAGAGGGAAGGAGGGAGAGCATCCCAGCCATGAGAGAAAATACAAAGACACAGTGATATGAGAAGTAATGTGCATGTGTAGCAAGAATGCCACCCAGCCAGTAGAGTGAAAGGGAGTAATGAATTTAATTATCTAATAATATATAATTTTATAATGGATACCATTCAGAAATATATAGTGGGAACTGCCTGTGAAGGGCTTTATCTAACAAAAAGTAGTCTGTAGCGGATCCTAGAATTACTAGGGAACCAATAGAGTTTAAATGGTAGAGAAACATGGTCTGATTTGCACCTTAGGAAAATCATTTTGGCAGCTCTGTGGAGAATGAGGAAAGCCTTTAGTCCAGGAAAGCAATTAGGTGGCTATTATAAAATTATCTAGATGATACTGAGGACCTGAACTCGAGTGTTGGCTGTGTGAATAGTGAAAAGGGGACAGATGTGAGTGATGTTGTGGGGATTGAAACCAGAAGATTTGGCAGCTGACTGATGAATCAAAATGAGGTGCGAAGGATAACAGAAATGGATGTCTGAAGAAATGGCAAGTTCTTTAAAAATCATGTCAAATTTTGGTAAAGGGAGTTGTTTCAAGGGAAAGATAATGAGATTTTTGCCAATGATCCCAACCCATATTATATACTTGTTCATCCTGGGGCACTGGCTGTGTCTCCCTAAAAGAAAGGGGGTGGTGGGCTGATTTGGTTGCTGATCATTGCTGTAGGGCTAAAAACCAGCTCAGGATTGCCAGCCACGACAAAGTTATTGGAACAGGTTTTGTATACAGTAATTGAAGGATGAGATTTTCCACTTGCCATCTGAGCAAGGTGCTTGGCTCATAATTGGGTTATGTCTTCCTGAGGTATTAATACATTTATTAGAAGCAAAGAGACCTTGCACAAGAGTGATAGGAGAGGGCAGGTGAATTGAATGGTGAGTGTGTTATAGACGAGCCCCCAGGAGACTGTGGCAGGGAGGTGAGGGATACTACATTTTCCTACCTACTCACTGTTTGAACTCATACCCTCTGGGGCCATCCCTTGGCATTTAACTCATAATTAAGAGACCGAATAGGGAAAAATTATATTCTAAATCCATCTGCGCCTTCTCAGGAGCGGCAAGAAGGCAATTAAATTTTGCCATGAAATTGACACAGTAAATAAGGAGCAGTCAAGCTGCATTTGGGTTTATTCTTTTTCATCAAGGTCCAAGCATTAAAGAAAAATTACAAAGATCACAGTTCAAGAGGATAAGTGAGCTAAGTCATTATTTGGTCATAAAATGAATAAGAAAAGGTTATCTAGACTAACCTTCTGTACCTGGAGGAAAGAAGAAAGAAAAAAAGAGAAGGCAGGAAGAAGAACAAAATAAACAAAGAGAGAAAGACTGAGAGAAAGACAAGATTATCTTGGAAATACAGAAGTGAATAAGATGGAGGTAAGAAATAGAATGATGACAATAAATTGCTGGGAGAGTAATAAAGGACTTGCAAAAATGAAGTTATTGATTGCTACTTGGAAGAGTGATAGCATATATAGAATCTACTCTTATCTTCTTTATTCACATGAAATATGGAGCAAATTGGTGTTGAGGAGCCAGCAATTACTATACACAGTACAAATCAATTCAAAAGAGAACAGGGCCAAGTTCAAAGTAACAGAATCAAAGGGTATCTGCAGCCTCAGGCTGCAAAGAGTTCATTAGAATGATGACATTTTAGACTCTGCAGTAGGGTAATTTGTATTTTCTACAGTTGAAAAAAAAAACACACCCTCCTGACCTTTATGTCTAATAGACTCCTGCCTTTTATTAGGCTATGTGTTTATCATCGTTCTGCATTTCAGTAAGACATTTGCTAATTATCCTAGGCTTGGCCTAAAATAGAATGCTGACTACTAATTACCTTATTCTTTGAATGGCAGGGCTGGGAATCACTGGAAGGGATGAATATCAAATTTTAATTTAAACAAAACAAAACAGAAAAAAGTATATTATTTAAGATGGAAGGAACATCTGAATATTTGCACTTGAAAATTAGAAGTGATTTTTTCATCTTAAGAGAATAAGACAAAATTTCATAATCTGAATGTCCATTAATGTTCTTCTCGACTCTTCCCAGACATCTCCTCATTTCCCATGTTTTTCTCATTGGACAGAAATGAATAGGTTTAAAGTGTTATTAAATGTCCTAATAGATAAGAAGTTGTACCTATGTTACCCAATAAACTTTTAGGAAATTTGAAATGCATTCTCAAATATAATTATTGTGCTGATTGGTTTTGATTGATCTAGTACATATTATGCTTCACTTCCCCATGGTAATGACTCAAAAATTGTGATTCTGGACATTATTGTTATAAGGGAGAATTCATAGCGTCAGAGACCTCATAAATGACTTTATTTTTTTAATTACTTTTAGAAACAATTTTTAACAATTGCTGTCTGATATTTTGTGATTTAAATTCTTTCTCTCGCTCTCTTTCCTTACTTCCCCCTGAAGTGGGTAAATGATCTGATTTAGGTTATATCAGTGCTGCCATGTAATACATATTTTCCATATTGCTTACGTATATTGCAGAAAGAAGAAAAATCTCAAGAAAGAAAGAAAGTAAAAATGTTATGCTTCAATCTTCATTCAGATTCCAACAATTCCTTCTTTGGCTATGGATAGTATTTTTCATTGTGAGTCCTTTGGTAATCTTGGAACCTTGCATTACTGATAACCTTTTAGCTCTTCACAATTGATTATCAAATAATATTTCTGTTATTGTATAAAGTCTTCCTGGATCTGCTCACTTCATTTTTTTATCAGTTCATATAAGTCTTTCTAGGTTTTTCTGAACTTGATCTGTTTGTCATTTCTTGTGCATAATAGTATTCCATTATAATCATATGCCACAATTTGTTCAGCCATTCCCCAACTGATGGACATCTCCTCAGTTTCCAATTCTTTGCCACTACAAAGAGTTGCTCTAAATATTTTTATACAAATAGGTCATTTCTTATCTTTGATCTCTTTGAGATACAGTCATTTGCTTATAGATGCCATTCAGCTGGGGATTTCCAAGCTATGGTGGGGGGGAGGGGACCAGGCTTCCCTTTCACTTCTCCAGGGAGAGGCTCACGTCATGTAATCTTCTGACTGAAGGAGAAGAGAGCTCTGAAGGCAGGCCAGTCCTTTTTTGAAAGTTCTATTTGATTTGTCAACTCTTTCTCCTTGGTGACCTATAAGGACATTGTTTTGATATCTCTGAATGCTTTTCAGAGCCAGGTTCCATCTATCTTTGTAAGTTTCCATTGAAACTCCAACACCTCCTCTCTGGGATAGATAGTTGTCTGGGCATACAGAAGGGTATGTATCCTCATTGAGAGCTCGGATCTCTTGGATTTTTGCCTTTGGGGACTGAGGGGGGGACCAGTGAGTGGTACAGCCTGCAGCATCTCCATCGCCTGACTCTCTTTGTTTATCAACCTTATCATAAGGAAAAGTTTACTCACCTTCTATACCTAGAACTGTAAGAGTTAAATTAATGTTCAATACTTTAAGGATTATATTTTTCAAGTTTATTATCTGACAAAATAGAACCAAGTGATTAAGTTTTTCTACCAGCTCCACCAAAGCCAAGACAGGAAGGAAAATGGCTAGACACGGAACTCCACCCCAATTTATATCCTGTCTACATCAGCACATAATGACAGGAAGTGAGGGGGTTCTGGGAATCATAGTTTTTAGGGTAACAGATTCAAATTGCACAGAACAGATAAGCTTGCTAATAATAATATACCAACCTATATCAACCTTATATTCCTAATTATAATATGAGCTTCCTGGTAAATAAGCAGATCAACCAGTGTAGTATACAGAATTGGGGTCATATAGTTTTTTCTAGCTTTGGCTGAGTTCCAAAAGCTGTTAGAGGTTTAGAATCTTGAGGAAAAGCAGTTGTTTGGATCTTCCGTAGAGGGAGGTGGTCAATGAGCGAGCTGTTTTGATTACCTAGCTTTAATATTGAAATTTAGCCTAGCTTTGATATATTTAATTAAGAAATTATTATTTAGATAAATCCCTTATATCTTCCTTTCCTATTACCATCCCTGCCTTTTCCCTCCCTTACCTTATATGTTGTGAAGTTAATAAGGAGAGTAATTAGAGAGGAGTTAAATCTGTGAAGGGTTACCTAATTGACAGCATTAGTTATAGTTGGTCAGTCATCATTTATTCCCTTTAGATAGCACCTAGTAAAGCTGAGTTTAAGGCAGGTCCTTACTCAGACTCCATCTTTACTTCCCTTCCCCCACCTGAGGTTCCTGAGACAACTGATAGGGCTTTCCTTTGATCCACCTTCCTAACAAACATCCTTCAAACAAAATAAATCCTTTTGAGTTTCAACAGTCCTATTAGTGTAATTTGTCTGTTAGTTATCAAGTGGGAAGAAGAGGGAAAGAGACAACATACTCTGGGCTTAGAGGGAAGCTGGGCATCCATCTTGAAGGAAGGTGTTACTTCAAAATAGGTCCCTTCCTGTGAAATTAACTAAAGCCTGTTTGTTAATTTCAGTCTAGTCTATTTCCCTCAGCTTGTGTTTGAGTCTAAGTCCCAGTCTGTAAGCCTGCTGTGTTTGTCTGTTTAGTTTAACTTCTCTTCTCCCTAAAAGATCTCTGTTTCCCTTCTGTGTTATACTCCTGACTTCAGTCCTATTATACCCTGAATCTCCTTTAATCCCAGCCTACCTGTAACCAAGATTACCCACTTAGCAAGTCTCCAACATCCTCCTTTCAAATTCCCTTATACCCCCATCTTTCCTCAAATTACCCACATAACACCAGTGATCAAACATTTAGTCATTTCTTTCAGAGCCTAACAAAAAGGCCAGTCTTCATACACTCACAGATCTGTAACTGCATATGTTCCATAAGGCATAAGATAAATATTCTTTAAACAAACAAAAAACCAACACTGTATAACATTGGTACCAAACCCCAAAAGAGATGATCTCTGTAGGCTGCATATTGGCTTATAAAACCACAAATGAGCATTGTCAATTTGAAAGAAACACAGAACCACTAAAAGTAGTCAGAGACCAAATCTTTAATCAGGATAAGAGATAGTGCTCAATTTTCAGCTGCCACACAGAGTTGAATGCTAAATACCACACAGAGCCAAAGCTCTGGGACCCTGGGGATAGTGTCTCTGGAAGAATGTACAGCCAAAGATGATTCTTCTAAGAGTAACAGAACTTGGGGTCTTATATACCTTTTTGGGGAACAAAGGGCAGGGAAATATGACTGATTAGCACTACAGTGGATACAAGGAAATGAGGAGAGGTTGATTAACTGGCAGGGGCTCCCTAATTAGTGGGGATAAACTTCTAAGACAAAAAGTGTGGGAAGCCATTAAGAGAAATTAGAATCCCAAGTAGATATTTTTATCTGGACCCCATCAAAGATCAATACAGACTGGTAGAGCCATGTATTGACCTTTTCTCCCTACAATCAGGTAAGAGACTGGAATGGGCTATCTAAGATAAAAATCTGAGATTCCTCTTTTGATTCCTTTCATAATTCACACTTTTCTTTAAAAAGCAATATAGTCTTATTGAAAAAGCTTTGGGCTCTCAGTAATCCAGCAGGAGGAGAGTTAACACTGTTCCCCTTTGACCAAGAATGCAGCTGCCTGGTACAGCCAAGGTCGAACCTTTAGCAGGGGCATTTTGCCCAGAATTAAAGTAAAATAATGAGGCTCAAAAATATTGTTTAATACCATCAAGGCTGAGAAATTCAGGGGCTTTTCGGCCTAACAAAATGTCCCAGACTTCACTTAATGATAACACATATAGTTGATAGTTTAGCATAGGTTTTATCTACACCTGGGCGCTTCTAAGGCTTTTGTTTTGACTATAGTAAAAATACTGCTCTGTGTAATTGTGGGAAACTTTCCTTGGGCTTTTGGGGGAAGGGGATCTTTAACTTTCTATATAATAAACTGGTGACTCCATTGTACCTCAGAACACTTTGAGCTAACAAGCCATGCTTCCAATCTGTTTCCTTCTTTACATCTAAGGACCACCCTAGGCCACTCAGATAAGTCTCTGGTTATAGAGCTGGGTAGCTAAGACTTGATTGCATAGTAATCTTATCTAAACAGTGATCATTAAGTACCATAAGGTCTATTGTTCAGTCTGGAGAGGTCAGTCTGGGACTTTCCCCAAGGTAAGTTCCTAAAGGAGAGGGGCAAACTTGGGGGTTCCAAAAACACCATTGACAGCATTTATGTTGCATTTTTATTTATTTGGTTAAATGTTCTATAATTTCTTGTTAATCTAATTCCCACTTCATTGCTCCTTTCAGCGTGGCCTTAACATCTCTTCTATTAAAAAAAACATTAAGTTCACAGTTTCTTGTATAATCTCTTTTTGTTGTTTTTTTTTAAAGTCAACATGTTTATTAATGACTATTAAGTTATGATAAAAAAGAAAATTTATTTTAAAATGAACATTCTTTTCACTTTAGAACAACTCAAAAGGAAATTTTTCCATTTCATCAGGGCTCTTTTCTGAATCTTTAGAGATGTTTGTGTAAGGGCCAGGGGAAAAAATCAGGGTACAGTAGATGTATTTAGCAGACCTCAACCTAGTGAGTTGGAACAAAGCAGATTCTCTGGCAGGCTTAACACTAACCACAAGTGAATTCTGCTAGAACAAAAATATTTTTCTCAGTTTTTTATAGACTCAGCCTGAGTGAAAATAGAACTATCACAAATAAACAGTTAATATTATAAATGTGGAATGATAGCATTATTAGTTATTACTAGTTATATATTAGTAAAATTGCTATAGATAATAGTGTAACTGCATGACAATAATCAAACAAATTTTCTCAAGATTTTTTTTTCTTGTGGAGGTGGAGAATTGTGAATTAATAACATTAGTTAGAATCAGCATAATTACAGGGCTATACTCAAAGTGTTTTGATTCACAAATAGATATCAACCTAGAAGGATAATGTTATGCCTGAAAACCCTTTCTTATTCAAGGTTTTTGTAAATAATAATGATGATGCTATAGAAGACATGTTTAGCATATTTTTGGATAACAAATCTAGTAGTGACAGTTAACAGATGTCAACAAATGAAGTCAGTAGATTAGGATGAAATTTAATAGGATTAATTTGGCATAAGTCAGTCAATTAATATGAAGTTATTAAGTACTTCCTATGTGCCAGGTGCCTTTCATTTAGGACTTAAAAGAAAAAGTGAAACAAATTTTTCCTTAAAGGAATTTTTGCTCTAATGCGGAAATGTACATATATAAGCATATTTAGAAAATATAGTAGCAGTGCACAGAATGTGCTTCAATAGATAAATGAACTGCAGTTGGAATCATTGCAGGGAATGTTCAGTAGAGGAAATCACAGCTCCATTTTTGAATGCTGTGTATTTGAATACTTTTGTTTGGAGTCTTTCATGCCATAGAAGTTAAGTGGCAGAGATGGGAGGGAGAGAATCAAATCAAAAGAATGAAAAAATGGAAGGAAATCTAAAATATCTCAATGGAAAAATGCCTGAGCTGGGAAATAAATACAAAAAAGATTTACTAAGAATTAGTAGAATACTTAAAAAGCCATGGTCATAAAAATATGTTGGGCACCATATTGTAGGAAACCACCAGGAAAAACTACCCTGATATCTTCAAACAAGAGGTAAAAAAGAGAAATTTAGAGAATCCACTGATCAGTTCTTGAACAATACCCCAAAATATATCCAAAACTCCCAGGCCAGTGAAAAAAATATTACAAACAGCCAGAAGGAAACAATTCACATATTATGGAACCACAGTCAGGATGATACAAGGCCTAGCAGCTTCTACATGAAAAAACCAGAAGGCATAGAATATGATCTCTCAAAAGGCAAAACCCTTGTTCTAGGCTCTGTTGCTGCAGGCACTCTATTACTTCACTGCATGAGGCATTCTGCTGCCTCTTTGGAGTGAATAGTTCGCGCCTTTTGCCTTTAGCTGCCCTTGGGAAGTGACTCAGGCTGGGCCAAATCACACCCTGCCCACTTTGTCTTTTATACCTGTGTTGAGTGGCTTAGGCTGGGTTCTTTCTCATTCTGTAGCTTTCTTGCCTCTGGGAGGTCAACAGCATGATTGGCTAGTCCAAGTTCTGCTGGTTTCCATAGATGCTGTGCTGTTAGACTCCTCTCTCTTCTTACCCCAGTTTCTCCCTCCTTCCTTTGTTTTGAGGTGATTTGTGTGTGTGGATTGGGGAAGCATAGCATCTCTACCATCTTAGCTCCTTGAGTAAGTTTTATGCTACCTTGACTAAGTTTTAAATGAAATCTGTAAATTTTTCAATCTTATTGCATACGAAGAGAGATGGTAGAGTAGAATTGACTGCTGGATTTGGATTCAAGAAGGGTTGGATTCAAATTCCACTTTTGCAGCTTGTAAAGATGGACTTACACCATTGGTGCTTGAGATAACTCCCTAGGAATAACTGTCTAAGTCATGGATGGTTGTGACCTGCATTGGTGTAGTGCATTCAAACGCTAGGAATTTTAATGCTGAGGATATCACAAATCCTTTGTTGCATATTCCACTTGAAATTCTTTCAGTTAATCTAACCTTTCCATGTAACATGACATTCTTTCCCAAAGAGGTAAACATCTTTTTAAATAGTCACGCATAGCATAGTAGAATTTAGTTTAGCCAAATAACAATTTTTAAAGATTCTTTTGTGTGCTGTCTGTGTACTGAAAATGAAACATAATATTCCTTAAAAAGTCAATGATTAAAAACATTAAGTCCAGCTTTTGACAACTTAATTTCCTTTGAAATCTAAGATTTGTATGCATACTTGAAAAATAGGTTTGCCTTCTTTGGCCTTTACTTGACATAAACAAACTGGAATGGACTTTATGCAAGTGATACATGTAAAAATGAAAAATATTGATTTTTCTGACAAATTGTGACAATTTTGTTAGAGTTGTGAATAGCAAATTTTATATAAGGAGAAAGTCTTTCATATAAAGTGAACTCATGATTTCCCTTTGGGATATTTTACCAATATACCACATATTACGATCTTTCTATGAAAACCAATATAGGAGAGGTGAATCCCCAGAGAGTAAGTCATTAAAATGGCAAACATGATTTTGTTATGGCTAATTTTGCAAATGTATGCACCAAAGGATTTATTTTCAATTTATGGGGATTAATGACATTTTATTACAGCTGCTAGCGGCCATGAGGTTCTCATATATTTCATGGAGTCCTTAAAAATGGTATTTTCCATATTCATCATGCTGATAAATGCTAGGTCTACTTAGATGCATGTAAAAGATGATTCATCTTTATTATTTCTTAAAGATGAGACATTTCTCAGGACCCACAAGTGGAAAAAAATCACTAAAGATTTTCATAACTAGCTGGTCAATTCAATATAATTTATCCATCAAAGCTTATTCAGTCCAATGAGAATTTATAATCTCTGCAGTATTGTTATAGGGAGCTGATTTTAAAAATATTAACCCATTAAAGTGAAAGACAATTATATATTGTAATGAGGGAAAAGCAAAGCAAATTGCCACTGAAAAGACAGTTTTAGGGCTTTAGACATTAGAATTTAAAAAGCTATATTGATGAAGATTTTTATTATTTACACGGTTAACTTATGTTATTGAATATGATATAGTTAAAAGCATTATTTAAATTACATGTGTATCTCTATTAAAATAATGTAAAAGTTACCTGAAAAATTTTGCTTAAATTAACCTTTTTGTGAATCAACTTTTTAAACATGGGTTATTAGTAGAAAAATAAAAGGAATTTGTAGTAAATTATTTTACAAAGACCTTAAGTAAAACAGATATGTTACTCTGATATTTGTCTACTTTGTAAATAAAAAAAGATTAATGAGATTCTTCCAAAGAAACAACCATTAACTTTAATTATTCTTCTATCATAGTCTGATGAAGTTTTAGTTTCTTTGGTTATTTTTTGTCCTTTTTAAAGGACATTGACAAGAAGTTATGTCATACAGAATCAAAGTTGTAACATGGAAAAGTTTGATTGTAAGAAAACAATCATAGGGAATTCATGTTGCTGACACAAAGATTTCATGTTCCTCTATTTTGATAATTATGGGGAACAGCAGGAATTAAGAATACAATACATGAGATCTGAGGTCTCTGAACAATAGGCCGAGTTTGTCTTTTTCTAGAAATTAAAATCTCTTTGTTCTAAGTATAGAATATTCAAAGTTAAGAATGTAGTTAATATTTTTCCTCATAAAAAATCTAGGAATTAGCTAAGAGCAAATAGTTGCTTTCCAAGAACATTGGAAAAATTTCTGAGAAAGGCTCATATTGGAGATAGGTAGACCAACAAGAAGGCAGCAAGAAAGGGAGGGAAGGGGAGGAGAGAATTTATTGGAAATAGGAAGTCAGGGAGAAAGGATGAAAAGGAGAAAGAAAGTGTATTAAATGCTTATTATATACTTGGTTCAGTGCCAAGGACTAGGGATATAAATGCAAGCATTTTTAAAGCATCAGCTGTATTCTAAACCCTGTTTAACACATTGAGGATAAAATCCAAAAACAAATTTAGAAAATGAAACAAGATATACATATGAAATGTACTGCATTTTTGCTGCCTTCACTTATGAAGTTTTTAAAGAACAAATAATCATGTAAAAGATGGTTCAGGGCAAATAAAACAATATCCTTCCTTCAGAGAAACACATTAAATGCCTTTCTCAGTCACAGAATGAATCAATGCTGGATGTTTCAGTGTTTTATATATATATATATATATATATATAAACTATAAATAGTTATATATATATATATATATAACTATTCCATGTTCTTCAGATGTAGACATGGGCTTTATTTATTGGTGAAAAGTTTCCTAGAAAACATATTACAATGTAAAGCAACAAAGGAAGAACCCTTGAGCCTTTGTGATTCTATTATTTCAGTTAGTCATCTTTAAAGAAATGCCTTATGGTGAGAGTTTACTATTGTGGGCGATGCAGGAATAACTAGACTCTAGAGCAGGGGTCGGCAATGTATGGCTCTCGGGCCATATCTGGCTCTTTTGAGGGCCAGATATGGCTCTTTCTGCAGGAGCCATAAAGTCCATTTTTTACAGGCGCTGTTATAGGAGCACGCACTGTGAGCACTGTACGGCTCTCACGAAATTACATTTTNCTATAAATAGTTATATATATATATATATAACTATTCCATGTTCTTCAGATGTAGACATGGGCTTTATTTATTGGTGAAAAGTTTCCTAGAAAACATATTACAATGTAAAGCAACAAAGGAAGAACCCTTGAGCCTTTGTGATTCTATTATTTCAGTTAGTCATCTTTAAAGAAATGCCTTATGGTGAGAGTTTACTATTGTGGGCGATGCAGGAATAACTAGACTCTAGAGCAGGGGTCGGCAATGTATGGCTCTCGGGCCATATCTGGCTCTTTTGAGGGCCAGATATGGCTCTTTCTGCAGGAGCCATAAAGTCCATTTTTTACAGGCTCTGTTATAGGAGCACGCACTGTGAGCACTGTACGGCTCTCATGAAATTACATTTTAAAAAATGTGGCGTTTATGGCTCTCATGGCCAAAAAGGTTGCCGACCCCTGTTCTAGAGTATCAAATTTGTCTTGGAGTTTATTGAATTCACCAATAAAGGAGCTGATTCACATAGACATCCACACTCTGGAAGGAACAAAAGGACAAATGCTTAAACCACAAAGGAGAGAGAAGGCTTCAGGTAACCCCTTACAATTTCTTAACTCCTTAAAAAGCCCTCCACTTAAAAACCCCTCCACTTGACAAACTGGTCTAAGTTTTGTCCTTTCTATGCACATGACTTCAAATTTTATATATCCAATAAGAATCTCTCTCCTGAACTCCAGTCAAGTTTTTTCAGCTGCTCTTTAGACATCTCCACTTATACCTCCAATAATTATTTCAAACATAATATGACCAGAACAGAATTCATTATTTTCCCTTTCCAATCTAAATTTCTTCTCAATTCTCTCAATTCTGTTGATAGTACCAGTGTACCTACTTGTCCAATTTTGAAGTAATCCTTGACTCTTTATTTACCTTCAGTTTCCAAATCCCATCAGCAGTCTTCCCAACCTACCCCCTTTAAAATTCTTTGCTTTCTTGGGGCAACTAGATGGCATAATGGATATAGTTCTGGACCTGGAGTCAGGAAAAGCTGAGTTCAAATACAGTCTTAGCCACTATGCCCCTGGGCAATTCACTTAACCTTCTTGACCAGTATTATAATTAAAATTAATGTTGGAGACTTTATATTATAGTTATTTATTACTAAAACAAAAAAGAGAATGAAAAATATTACCACGTCTCTCTAGTTATCAAAGTCTCCCAACTTAGCTGTGCTTCATCAGTTCCAAGATTCCCAACCTGCCCCTTTACAAGACTGGCAAGAGGGCCCAGCAAACCAAATGGTCAGGCCAGTCAAAGAGAAAGCTTGAATTCAGGAAGAAACCTGTGTCAAAAAAGAGACCGTGGTCCTATTGGGCCATCTCTTATAGGGCCAATAACATCATTCTACTTGGTTTTCTGATTGGGCAGTCTGGGTTACAAGACCTGAACTCCGGGCACATAATCAAGCCATGCAGTGGCTTCTGCCAGCCCATTAAAAAAATCCAGGCTTCGGTTGGCCCAGTGGTCTTCCCTCTCATGTAATTTGGCATTCTTTCTTAATGTGCATGTGCTGGGTAAGAGGTTATATTTTTACATTAATTTCACACATTTCAAAAAAGTTCTTTGCTTCTTTTGAAAAATAGCAAAGATGTCACCTTAGGCATAGTACTCTTTCCTCAAATCCACTGTTATTAGCATTCCTCCTCCCTTGAAATGACTTTAGATATGCTTTTAAAAAATAAATAATTCAAGCACATGTTGTATTCCCTTATGTGAAGGGCTATCCCTTTTACAAATGAGAGTTTAATTTCCAAAAGGTGGAAAAGTGGACTTTTATGTAAAGAAAGAGGATGAAATTAACTTGTGAAGGATCTAAAGTAATTCTCCTTTTGTATATAAATTGTTTGGTGGCAGGAAATCCCAGAAAACCTATTTTTGTAAAAAAACAAAACAAAAAAACAACCCTGCATGCGATATGAAAAACAGTGTTTCCATTAAAAAAAAAAAAGAAAAAAAGTAAAGTCACAAAAGAACTAGGCAGAAAACTGCCCCTCAGATGAACAGAATGAAGACTTGACTGATGACATGATTGAGTCTGTGGGGTATATTGGTCCCTAAGTTTATCTAGGAATTCATAGAATTTGAGAAGTTAAAACTGACAAAGTAATAAAAATAGGTAACTATAAGGAGATTGTGGGACGCCTAAGGACTTGTGGATACTTTGAGAAGCATAAGGACTTTCAGTTTCATAACTGAGAGAAGAGTAGATTTCATGAGTTTTATTTCATAAGGGAAAGATGAGTCATTGCCAGGCATGGTATATCTGATCCACAGTGATGAAACTTTTTTGGAACCTCCAGAACTTCTGCTGTAAGGGCAGGTTGAGTGAAGCAGGCTTGTGAATGAGGGTAGGCCACCCTAACAGGGGCTATATTGAGTAGAATGTAAGCTACTCTACAGTATGGTATGTTTATTTGTTTTGTTTTGTTTTTTCAAAACATAGGCACCTAGATCCTCATTGGATTAAATTACTTGCTTTCAATTTGTATTATCTCCCCCCAGACGACTATAAGATATGTAAGGATGGGGATTGATGTTTTTTTATATATGCATTTGTATCTGCCAATACCTACTTCAATACCTTGCAAATAGGAAACACTTCGTAAAATCCAATAACCAGAGAGAATGTATGAGCTAGATAGGCAATGAAAGTATCCCTAGGTTCTTATGATGACATCATTAAACCAAGTGCACATGTTTTACAGTCTTTCTCACTGTTGGCCAACCTCCTTAATGCTGGCCAGCCACACATGACTAAAACTCCTTCCTCTTCCTTCTTGCCTCCAAAAATTAAGTTTCTTTTTGGAAATAATGTGAAATAACTGTCTAATCCTATCAGACCAAAAGCAGCTGTTGACAGTTTGTACTTTCTGAGCTCATGATTTCTTTCCTTCACAGAAAAAGCAGAAGACAAGTCTAAGGATATCTTTGATGTTGTAGCAACCTACTTTAGAAAGTCAAATCTGGGAGGCAATAATTGAGAATCTCGATTTATATATTGAAGAATTTAAACAGACATCTCAAGGGTTCCATGTTCTTTTGTTTCTCTTGCATTTTTGGAGGTTTTTTCCTAAATGAACAGCACACAGCATGGTAATACAAATCTGAATGAATACCCCTTACCTCTTGGGTTTCCATGAAGCTAATTTTCTCATTCTACTTTATGAACTGATTTTCTTTCAAGTGCTGTCATACTCATTGTGGTATCCTGCTGCCACCACTAGTGAATTTTTATATTAGTGTCAGTCAAAGTGATTGCCCAAGATGAAAACAAAGAAAAAGCTGTTTGAGCCTTTTGATTTGTAGCATGGATTTTGATGATGCATAGATGAAACAAAATATATTTTCTGTTTAGGATAAAAGAAGAACAAGATAGAAAATTCCCTAAATTCTACAAAGATTAAGGAGCCCTTAGATAAGCTTCTTTGTAGACATCTAATATTTACTCTCCATTTTGAGGCAAAAGTTTGTCAAAGTTAGTTATATATCTAGCTGAATCTAAATATACCTAGCTAGATATCCCTAGATATCCCAAAGATATGTTCCATATTTCTTAAGATATTTAATGGTGGTTTCATTTTCAACCCCATAAGGAAAATATCATATTCATGATGATGTCTTAGAAGTTAGAAGACCTTTCTTTTTGTTTGAGAATTTTTAAGTTCTCCACCAATAATCAAGAATAGTCTTTTCTTAGTTCAGTTCTAAAAGTTTGTAAATAACCCTATTGGCCTACCTTCTTTTTCAGATTTTATATTTATTCTTTTTTATTAATAGAACATATTTTCTAGTGCCTCAGCCCCTCCCTTCGCTTTCTGCATCATAGAAGTCATCATCGTGGAGACAGATATGTATTAAAAAATTACATCTTTTATGTTTCCTTTTTTTCAGTTCATTCTCTGGAGGTAACATTCAGTTGGTGTTAAACCTATAGCTATGTATGATGTTTGCTGGTTCTACTCATTTTGCTGTTTGTTATCTCATGTAGTTATTCCCAGGTTTTTAAAAAATTAACCTGTTCATTGTTTCTAATGGTGCAGTAGTGGTCCATCATAATCATATATCATAAACAATATTTATTTAGCTATTTCCTAACTGATAGGCATCCCCTCAAGTTCCAGTTCTTTGTCAGCACAAAAGAAACTACTATACATATTTTGAAACATATAGATTCTTTTTTTACCCCCTGATCTCCTTGAGAAATAGATCAAGTCAAAGCATATAGGTAGTTTTATAACTTTGAGTATATAATTCCAAATTGTTCTTTAAAATGGTTGGATTAGTTCATAGCTCCACCAACAGTATATTATAGTGTCCCCATTTTTCTACATCTCCTCCAACATTTGTCATTTTAATCAATATGATAGGTGTGAGTCTATGGTCTCTTACTATTCTGTTGTCACTAGTATAAAATTCAAATTCCTCAGTCTGGAATTTAATGCCTCCCACAACCTTTCCAGTTGTGATTTCATGTTACTCATAACTCTACACTTTTCACTATTAACTAAATTTGACTGCTAGCTATTCCTAAAGAAAGTATTTCATCTCACACCTTCCTGTCTCCACATGTGGTCCACCATGTCCCTCCTTGCTTCTATCTTATCGAATGACTTTATTCAAAATATGTCTTAGTTGCTACCTCATACACAAGGCCTTTCCTGAGCCCCTCTCACCCCAGTTTTTAGATCTCTCTCCCTCTTGAAATTTCTTTCTCTTAATTTGTATATACTTTAAATTCACTTTTGTGTTATATCAATCTAGAAGAATATGAACTCTTCGACAGCAGAAAGTTTCCATTTTTTTGTGTCCTAAACACTGTGTGTCTTATATCCAGTGTTTAATAAGTGTTTCTTTTTTAAATGAAGATGAATTACTCCATCACACAATGATTATTTTCTTCTCAGAAATATTTCCAATTCAATATATAGCACTTCATATACATAGTCATTTTTTATTCTTATTTTTATTCTCGTATGCACGTTTCTATTATATAGCTGGATTGGATATTGTAAAGATCAGGCCATTAATTTTGTTTATGCTGCCCCTTGTGTCCTGACAATATATAGCAGAGTACTGGGTGTACAATAACTTTTTTAGAGTAGCTATTATCTTATACAGACTATTTAACTTACTAAGTGCTCAGAAATTGAAAAACATAAGAAAAGAACTATCATTTTGGGATGATGGGATGATTAATCCATATATTATAAACAGAAGGAGCAATGGTTCTTAAAACTAGTAATTCATCTTATTTCCTTATATTTTGTAACTTACAGACATTTTTTCTTTTTGTGTTTTCAAAATATTATTTTTAATTAGCAAACATATTACAAAAATGAATAATATGGAAATATGTTTTGCATGATAATACATTTATAACCCAGATTGAATTGCTTGCCAGCTCTGGGAAGTGGGAGGGAAGAAGCGAGGGAGACAATATGGATCATATAACTTTGGAAAATTTATGTGGGAATTTGTTATTAAAATAAAATTTTAAAAAAAATTAGCAAGCATAAGGAGATAGTCCTACTCTACTCTTTCTTGACAAAACTACATCTGGATTATTGCATTCTGGATGATTCCCTGTCCTGACAATCTGCAGAGTCTACAAAAGAAGATGAATCATGTTAGCAGAGGGTTTCAGATCAACATTATATGAGGAACATTCAAAGGGACTGAGATATTTAGCCTCAAGAAGAAAAGAATTAAGGGATATTATCTTCAGGTAATTGAAGGACTAATATAAAATTCAAATCTCCCCTCAAACACTTACTGGTTATGTGATTATGGGCAAATCATTTAACCTCTGTTTTAGTTCCTTCATTTATAAGTCAATGATCTCTAAGATCTTTTCTTCAAAGTTGGGACTTTTTTTTTCATAGAAGTCAATTATTTCATTTTGTGTCTAGATAGAAATCACCTCTTCTGTATCCTGTATAACTATCACAAAGCCATCTCCATGAAGACTTCCAGGGAAGAGGTAAGGACTTTCTAAACCAGAATATTCTATTTTAGGATAGCTTAATTTTTGCAAAACTTCTTATACTTTTGATTCTATGAGCCTATGATTTGCTCTTCTTGAACTAAGAGCAATGAGAGAAACTTGCCAAAAGGCAGGTGTAGGCTTAGTGTAAGGGAAAAAAACAAAACAAAAAAACACCTTTTTTTTTAACAATTAAAGGTTTTCAAAAGAATCAGCACTCTTGAGATGGGGTGGGCTTCACTAGAGGCCTTCAAAAGCAAAGGCTATTAATTGTTAGTCATATTATTGTGAGAATTTCTTTTTCATGTCTGAATGGGTCTCTTCTGACTCTGAAACCGTGATTTAAAAAAAAGATTCTTTGAGCTGAAATCTGCCTCATCCAGTTGATATTATAGTTTTAATCTTAAAGCAATTTGATTAGCTGATTTATCATTAGGGTTTTTTTGGACTCCCTAGACAAGAATAGAATCCATGATATCCTAATGGAGTGCTTATCCCAAGGGGGAAAATATTCATGTAACAAGGCTGAAAAAAATATTTGTGTGTGTGTGTGTGTGTGTGTGTATGTGTATGAGAGAGAGAGAGAGAGAAAGAGAGAGAGAGAGAAAGAGAGAGAGAAAGAGAGAGAGAGAGAGCATGTATGCCTGTGTACCATTTTCCCCTGCTTCCCACCCTTCGAGGCAATAAAGCAGATCTGCAGATGCAACTTCAGTACTAGCAAAGCATAAAATATGACAGCTGAGAAATACTCTTCTCTCCATGTATATATAGCAAATGTGTGTCAGGACAATGATGCATGTATGAGTAAGTGAACAGAATGGTCATTACTGGCAAGGAGTTACAAATTCGTATCTAATGGTTCTCCTGGAAAAACTATAATACATTACACCAGCCAAGCACCCTAGCGCCTATCTATGGAGACATGAGCAATCTGAGTGCTCAGTGTGTGTTATGTAACTAGTCTGTCTGTCAAATGAATGAGTCAACTATGCTGTGCACTTGAAATGGGGAGTTTGTAGCAGGCTCAAGTTATTGTGACAAATGACAAGAAGGAATGATTTTTTTTAGTAATGTCTCTATTCTGAGAGTTGTAGCTTCAGCACATATGATAAATGGCAATATTTTTTTGCTTTTCTCCTAGGTTAATTCTTTAATTAGTAACCTGTGACTGGCTACTGGTAGATCTTTGTATCTATCTCTGTGTGTGTGTGTGTATCTCTATATAAAAAGAGAACTTTATCACATATTCATCTTGAGAAAATTTATGCTCAAGTAACTTAGCTGAACATGTGGAATGAAAAAAATATTCATCTTTACCTGATTTAAACTGATTATCAAATGCAGGCACCAACGGGATTATCCAGTTTCCAATCCACTTATTCAATTCCCTGGTCTCCAATTATTTTAAGGATTTTCATTAATCCAGGTTTTAGTGGCACTACTTAGTAGAACCATAGAATCTTGAAATTGGGAGGATATCAGAGGAATAATCTCATCTATATATGAATAATAGTCTCCTCTACAATATCTCCTACAAGTGGCCATTCAACCACCATCTTGGAGATCATTAGGAAGAGGAGAATCCATTCTCCCCAGAAGTATTGTATTCTATTTTTTGGTAGTTTAATCACTGGGAAACTTATCCCTGTTTCAACTTGAAACCTCCCTCTGAAATTTCTATCTATTGCTCCTCTTCTAGTTACTCTACCACTATAATATAGTCTTTCAAATATTTGAAAGAAGCTATTATAGACCTTCTTTCCTTCCTACCAACAGGTCTTTCTAGGTCAAACTTCCTTTTTTCCTTCTATTCCTTCATTATTCAACCATCTATTCTTTCAATTTATCCATGTTCATCATGGTCTCTGAATGTGTATAATAATAAATTGGCAATGCTATTTTTAAAATGCAGCATATCTGGAGCAAGATAATGTAGTCTGAACAGGGTAGAAAATGGCACATCTCTCCTTCTAGTCACTATGCTTCTATTTAAACAATCTAAGATTGCATTGACTTTTTTGTCTGATAAGTCACATTGTTGACTCATATTGAACTTGAAGTCCAGTGAAACCCCCAGATCCTTGTCACATGAATTGATTTCAAGCTGTGTCTTGCCTAACTTGTATCTGTGCAATTGATTTTCTCAACTGAAGCGTAGGTCTTCACATTTATCTGTATTCAATTTTACCTTATTAGGTTCAGCACAGTATTCTAGCCTTTTGAGACTCTTTGAGATAATCTTTGGCCAAAGCTTTTTGTCACTTGGTAACTTGATAAACATTTCCTCTGCATCTTCATGCACTCTTGTTAAGAATGTTAAACAGAAGCTCTAAGTTTTTCTTCCAAGTTTGGTACCCAGATCGGCTACTGCAGCCACATCTCCAAAACAAGATGGAGAAGATCAGAATCAACCTAGGCATATTGGTGATCTGAGCTGCATTCAACTCAGGTGGTGTAGACATTGTGGCTGTCAATGACCTCTTAATTGACCTTAACTACATCGTTTACATGTTCCTATATGAACCCACTCATTGTAAGTTCAAGAGCTTTATCAAGGCTGAGTGTGGAAAACTGGTGATCAAAGTGGAAAAGCCATTGCCATCTTGGAGCAATATCTCACTAGTATTAATTAGGAAGATGCTGAAGCCGAGTATGTTGTAGAGTCCACTTGTGTCTTTACCACCATGGAAAAGACCAAGTGGATCATTATCACTGGACCTTCTGATGATGGTTCATGATGGGATTGAACCACGAGAAATATGATATTTCCCTTTAGATTGTCAGTAATGGTTTCAGAAGTACCAACTGCTTAGTTCCTTTGGACAAGAGCATTTATGACCACTCTGGCATTGCAAAAAGACTCATGACCACAGCCCATGCCATTACTGCTACTCAGAAGACAATAGATGATCCTTATGGCAAGTTATGACATGAAGAATATGATGCTGCCTAAAATATTGTTGCTTCCATTGGTACCACTAGTACCATATTTTAGCTGGATGGGCTTCTATGTCCCTATTCACAATATATCTGTTATGGATCTGACCTGATGCCTGGAGAAACCTAAAAAATATGGTGATATCAAGATAGTGGTGACATAAGATTGGAGGTGCCTTTGTAGGGCATTTTAGGTTACACAGAGGACTAGATTGTACCTCATGACTTTTAACAGTGACACACACTCTTTTACCTTTGATGCTGGCAAAGCTTATTTCATGGTATGACAATGAGTACTGTTTTAGCAATCATGCAGTAGACCTTGTGGTCTACATGGCTTGCAAAGAATAAAGTGGAAAGCCATGGATCTTCATCACTAGCTGGAAAAAGGCAATACACCACTAAGGAGTCCACTTTCTTAGCCTATCTCTCCCTAGACTGGGGATCCCTTGGCCCATTCACATCCTTGCTCCAAAGCACCTTTTTAACAAGGGAAAAGCATAGAGTCCTGAATTGTGTACTCAATAAATTCACAATATTCAGTGCAAAAAATGATGTTAAATGGAACTAGAACAAAGATGTCGCCATTGGGTACTAAACTACAGAACTCTATCTGTTGAAATTCATTTGTTAGTTTATATCTTTAGGGTTCATTCAGTCAACCAGTTCTGAATGTCTAGCTCTCCAAATTTTTCCATCTTCCACACAAAAGCTCTGAGAAATTTTGCCAAATGTCTTATTAAAATGTTCATAACCTATTCCAGTCTCATCTTGTACCCTTCATACATGTTCTTTTTTATCTAGACATGAACTGCTCTCATGACCCCTGCTCTAGTGTTGTCCCTTCTGTCTCTGCGTCTTTTTTATTCCATTCCTGTATCTTGAAAAGCCTTACCTTACCTCCATTTCTATTTGTTTAACTCCTCCCTTCTTTCAAGGACCAACTCAGATGCCAACCACTCTAGGAGCCTTTCCCAGGTGAAAGGGATTTTGTCTTCTTCAAATTTCAAATTGGATTTTATATTTATCTCACTCTCAATCACTCCTTAAATTTGTATTTATTAAGCTCCTAAAACTTCCAGGTATTTTTTACTTGCTAAAGAAACAAATGAAAAGAATAGATCAATCCCTATTCACAAGGAGATTATTTTCTAATAGAGAAGATGCCAGTATACATAACATATATATGACATAAATATAAAGTTAAAAAATAAAAATGCAAAGGAGTTAACACAAAGTAGATTGAGAGGAAGGATAATAGCAGTTGAGTGATCAGGAAAGGCCATGCAGAATATGGGGGTTCATTATATCTCAAAGAAAGAGAGGCTCCCTATGGTACAAATAAGAAGGGAGTTAATTCTAAGCTTGTGAGATGGATTGCCAGTGCAGAGTCATATGGGGGCTGAGTATTATGTGTGAGAAAAAGAGAGACCAGTTTGGCTGGTCTTCCGACCTCCAAAAAATTACTTGGTAAGAATATTGAGAGCAGGGTATATATCTTATTTTATTTATATTTCTAGTCCTAGCAAGTTGCTTTGAGTGATTATATTTAGTTTAATTGAAAATAGAATTCATTTGAAAATTACTATGACCAGAAATACCTGTACTAGGCTCTATTCTAATTGTATATATCAGTTTTTATGAATACAATTTTTCATCATCTGCATGACTTTTTGTAGTACTATGGAGGCTTACTCAGTTTTTTCCCTTGATAGTTTATCTAGCAACCAGCCAAGCCTAGATGCACTTTATAGTGGATATATTTTGACAGCAGGATACTGATTTGTATATTGCTTAAGATACCCTGTCATCTAAACATATTTCAGGATGACAAATCCTGGCTGTGATAATGATTTTAAAATAATATTGAGGGAAGTCTAGAGAATTAAAATAGTAGTTTTCAAAATGAAGAAAATTAATTGATCACAAAGAACATGAAGTTTTCTGTTGTTGGCATCTTTTAAATTAAAGGAGAAAAAAATGTGGCTAAGACAGCAATAGCTAGGCTCTTTGTACTGTCAGGGATGAAGAAATATACTTTAAATACTGATACTTTAAATACATAGGAGGGAACTAACATTTTTTCCCTCTTTCCTTCCAATGCCTCTGGTTAGTTGGCCTTTCATCAGCATTATGCCAGACAGCGGTGGTTTTAACTGGTTATTATTAGCCTCACTGATTGGCTAAATGTGATTAACAGGTCAGTAAACCAGTCCTGGTTTCCTCCTGTTGTTAATGCTAATAACTTTGCAGTTACTTTGTTTTCATTTATTTATTTACATGTAGAATGTCCACTTCTTGAGTGCGGGACCCTTTGTTTTTATCTTATTTTCAAAGTTATCTAACTGTGCCTGGAATGTAGTAGATGCTTAACAAATACTTCTCCCATTGAATTAGCTTGAATTTAGGAACACAGGAAAGCAATATGTGAATTATCTTTTCCCCTCTCCAGTCTTACTGATTCAAAACTACAACCACCAAAAGATTCTTCAGTGATCATTCTGGCCTCATCCCAGGACGCATCAGAGCCTATGCTAGCCAGCCCATATGGCTGAGTAGTCTCCATAGACTGGGCTGAGAGCTAACAGAGTGGTTTTGCCTGAAAGGGACAGTAAAAGGTAATTATTAAAAGGTAATAAAAGAAATGGGACAAGTGGTGAAAACTGTGTCTAGACCCACCAGTCAGCAAGATGGCAGAATCAATGTCAAAAGGGCAAAGCAGGCAGTTTTGGTAGGAATAATTCCACTCAGTCAATTTAACAAATATTTATTATGTGCCAGGATTTTTGCTAAGTGCTGGGACACAAAGGCAAAAAAGCTCTTGTCCTCAGAAGCTTACATTTTAAGGGGAGAGATAACATATAAACAACTCCATAGATGCAAGTTGGTGGTAATATCAAAGGAATGGGATCAGCTTTAAGGAATAGGGAAGATAGGAAAAAGAAGGGGGAATTGCTAGGGAAAAGACACAAAGGTGAAAGATGTGTGGTAGTTACAGAGCACATCTAAATAACTAGTGATATATATATGTGCCTATATACACACCCACAAACAGACATATAGGTCTACATATGCACACATGTATACTTTACAATATAACATATACTCAATACATACATATAATTCAACATATTCCACTATATGTTATTCAATCTATTCCACTATATGTTAAATGTGTTACATATAAAGTCTAAATATACATATGCTATACATAATAAAGCATCATATAGGCAATATATTAAATGTATAATTAATTGCATATACATGTATAAATATGTGAAATATATAATGTTATGTTATGTTATGGCATTTGATATTAAATAGCATATGCAGGTATCGCTTCCACATCACCAATTTCCCCATTGTGGTTTTCAGTAGATCATGGGTCAGAATAAAAAATGAAATGAGAATTTTTTGAGAGTTTTGTAGAAGCCAAAGACAAGATGGGAAGGCCAGCTGATGATAAAGGAAAAGTTTAGAAACACAGAAATGCATAAAATATGTTAATAGTATTACATACTATTAACATATTTTATCTTTTAATTAAACAAATGTACTTAATTTCTTTTTTAAAAGTTAAAATAAGTAAAAAGTTAAAAGTTTGTGAAAAATATGAAAGCCAGCAAATGACACACAAAGGTTTAGAACTATAGAGATAACATTTACCTACATAAATCCTATGGCCAAATACTTGATCCACATTTTATAATAAGGTATTATAAAAATACAAAAATAAAAATTTGGACTTCTCTGGTATGAAGGGAGAGCTGAAACTTTTACATGAATTTTTCAGAATGTGGAGGCCCCTATCCCCACAATGGATGAGATACCTACATGGCTATTTAAGTTGTATTGGCGTATAACCCATGGAACAGAGAAAATGGAAGGTAATCTTAGAGAGAAAGACACTATCAGTAGTGTCCAAAAGTCCTTCCTGAAGAAGGTGAGATTTAAGCTGATTCTTGAATGAAGCCAGAAAATGAATATCTGGACATATTTGAGCTTATACAAGATGCATCTTTCCAATTTGACTTGCTCCATGATAGTCATGTTGACATCATTTTGATACCTAGCATTTGGTGTTCACCTTGCCTCCCTTAAACTTTTGAATGAGTCTCAGCTATAGATAGTGTCCCATCACTGCTAGCATTTCCACATGTTGGAAACATCTATTGCTTTGGCAGAAAATAGCCCTAAGCAATTCAATGAAAATTCAAGATGGCCAATGCTACCATGAGAATTTCAGAGACAAGACTCAGACATTCTCTAGTTGGAAAAATGCTCTCAAATTCTCTAGTGTATTTAAAGCATTAGCAATTAGCTCTTCTAGGAGGAACATCAAAACTATTTCAAAGGTAGTATCACCAAAAAAAAACATTCTTCTGACATAGATAGGATTCATTAGAGGTGAGAGGCCATTCTCTGGATGTTTCTGGGTAAAATTAGTTTTTGCTCCTCATTCATCTTCAGCAACTGAAATATTATTGGAATTACCATTTGGCACTTTCTTCTTTCCACAACGTTTGTTTGATTGTCTTCCATTCTTCTTTAATGAATACCATAACAGGTAGAGGAATAGGAGATGCATGAAGTCTCACTGTGACAAGAAAAGATGTAGCTTATGAAAATGACACATTGACTGAACAGCAGTTACAACAAATAATTTGCCTCGTCTCCGAGAGAACAAGGGTATCTATCAGAAGCCAACAAGCAATTTCATAACTGGGAAGAAGCATGGGAGAGCAAGATTATGACTGATAAAATATGGAGTCGTTTCAGGTGCATCCTTTAGCTCTCTGCACAATATTTTAACCAACTGAGCCCTCTTCAAGGTGCTGTGGACCCAGCGACTTATTTACTGTGGAGAATTGTAGCTTTCAATGATCTACACCGTAAAGCCTCATGCTTCTCTCCTACACTTCTCTTCTCCTTCTTTGTCTTGTTAACTCTCATGTGTGTACAAAGATTCTATTATCAAAGCTCCTGGGTCTTTAACCTATAGAATTGTGAGGGAGGAGAGAGAAAGAGGAAGAAGAAGGGTAAAGAATAATGACTCATACTTACATATAGCTCTGCAGTTTTTACAAAGTACTTTCCCCAAAGCAAGTCTGTCAGGGATGAGTTTTATTATCCACATTTAGAGATGGGAGCCAAGGCACAGAAAGAAATCGAGAGACCGGCCCATAGGTACACAGATGGCAAATATTGGAGCTGAACTTTGAAACCACATCTTCTGACTCCAAGTCTGGTACTTTGGGCGCTATTCCAAACTGACAAAGATGTCTCTCCACTGGATAGCTTAAGGCAGGAAATTCTGAGTAACTGCTGATTTTGTTTCTGGTTTAACCCATTGTTGTAGAAATAACTTTAAATGTCTAGCCCAGCCTACCTTAAAGTCAAAATTTATAATTATAATATAATTACAATTTATAAATTATATAAAATTTTTATTTATAATTATAAATTATAATTACCCAGATAACCATAGCTGGACCCAAGCATTGTGAAAAGTGCTCATCCTCTTTGTTGAGAAGCCTCTATCATCTTTGGACCCAGGGACACAGATCAGCTTTAGATTCGGGGAACCAGGTCTCCAAAGAGCGTGGGGAGGCATATACACAAGAGAATCACTAGAGGACATTAGCAACATCTTCTACGAGCAATAGTAACTGTAATTATTGCAATATTCTCTTGGAAAGTGGAAATTTAAAATGTAAATAAAGCAGGTTTTAGGACTGTGAAATCAATATTGTATCTTGGACTCGTGTGTTTGCTGTACAAATGATTACTTCCAGGTTCCTGCAAGCCAGGCCAGGGGTTGGGCTCATCCCCAAGCGGGGAGTCATCCTTTCTGAGGAGCCCGTATTTACAGAGCACTCCTATTGCCAGTCACCTCTGACTGATAAAGCTAAGACCTTCTGGCCCCTTGGACTCATAAGGCTGTCTCCAAGGCAGGAGATGTTTATTTTAGGATTGCTATTCAATCATCCTTGCTTAGGAAAGGAAAGCAAAAGAGAAGAGGCAGTAAAAGCCTCAGGCCCCAGTCTAGGTTCAGTAGGCAGGATATGTGCCTCTTGGAATGCTATGGAGGTGGCAAAGGGCACCTTTGTAACTGAGAAAGTTTTCTGTGTCACAGGATGCAGGAGTGGGTATACATGTCACCCAAAAGTTGTTCTGCCATTTTAAATACCTAGCTTTTAAGTACTGAGCCATATATGCTCTGTATGTACTCCAAAAGCATATTTATGATGATGAACAAGCAAAAATAAAAATGATCGATATTGTGTTCACAGTGCCTGGCACACTTAGGCATAAGTGCTTAATAAATTCTTGTTGTTGCTGCTTTACTTTAAATATATGAAAAATCTCTTCAATCCAGAACCTCTTTAATCCTGGAGTAATATATTTTTGCATTTGCTGCTCTTCTATTTGAAAAATTTTATTTAATTAATTAGTTTAATACATTTTTTCTATGGTTACACAATTCATATTTTTTTTCCTCCCCTCCTTTCACCCCTCTGCCATAGCCAATGAGCAATTCCACTGGATTTTATATGTGTAAATCAAGACATTTCCATATTATTGATATTGCATTAAGTTGATCACTTAAGAGTCTACATCCCTAATCATATCCCCATCAACCCATGTGATCAAACAGTTGTTTTTCTTCTGTGTTTCTACTCCCACAGTTCTTTTTCTGGATGTGGATAGTTTTCTTTACCATAAGTCCCTCAGAATTGTTATGGATCATTGCATTGCTGCTAGTACAGAAGTCCATTACATTCTATTGTACCACAGTGTATCAGTCTCTGTGTATAATATTCTCCTGGTTCTGCTCCTTTCACTTTGCATCAATTCCTGGAGGTCTTTCCAGTTCATATGGAATTCCCCTGGAGTAATTTTTAAAGGCTCTAGAATCTGGTTTATAAGAAAAGTATAAAAAAACTGAGTATCTTTGAGACTTTTTTGACTCATTGTAAAAGGAGGTTTTTAGCAGAGTGGTACAATGGGTCGAAGGCCAGGCCTGGAGTCAGGAAGACCTCAGTTCAAATGTGACTTCAGATGCCTCTTAGTTTGTGACCTGGAGCAGGTCACTTAACCCTCTTTTTCTCAGTTTCCTCATCTGTAAAATGATCTGGAAAAGGAAATGCCAACCACTCTGGGATCTTTGCCAAGAAAACTCCTTATAAGGTCACAAAGAGTCAGACACAACTGAAACAACTGACAATGAACAAAAAGAACTTGCCAATATTAATGCTGTCAGATCTTATTTAGTGAACTACATTCTGATTTTTGTAATGCATTTATTTTCTCCATAAATGACCTTCAATAGAACTGATACCCATGTCTTGTCCCTTTGTGTGTTATTCCTCCTTTTGTAGGTTACTTATCTATAAATGAGAGGAGTTGGATTAGATTATTTTTAACATCTCTTTTAGCTCAAATTTTCTTCAATACTATTAATCTATGATTCTCTATTCTGAAAGGGTAAAATGGCAAAACTTCAAAACATCTAAATTACTACTATATTAAGATGAATATGTATTTTCATTTTAACATAAATGACACTCACATTTTTAAAATTTCTCATTGCCATTGCAAATCATTCAAGTTTGCTTTGAGAAATGGGAGGAAAATTCATGATCACTAATATATAAAATAAAATTTAAATAATTGACAGGCATTGAGGTATAGTTGAATGAGTGCTAGGTTTAAGAGTCAGAGGACAATTTCCAATCCCAGTTGTATTCTTTATTATTTAATGTAACTTCAGCAAGTTACTTCCTTTCTACCTGTTTCTGTGTCCTCACTTATTAAATGAGGGGATGATGATTTTCAAAATACTTTCTGCCTTACTAATAAAAAAACATTATAATTTTTCAGTCTTTTACCTTAAAGACTTTAAAATGTGATACTTCACTTATAGAGAATTTACTTTTTTAGCAACATTAGTTTACTGGAACAAAGTTAAAAACAAAATATTATCTTTAGTATTAGCAACAACAAAATACCAGCCAAAACAGAAGCTCATTAATTTACTTTAGTCATAAGAGAGTCTTTTAGGGCCTTCTGCAGAACCTAGTTATTCTTACAATAGACACAATAATAACAAAATTGTTTACCTATTTTCTCAATCCATAATAGATTTGAAATGCCAAATTACATGAGAAACATCTATATAGTTAAATATACAGAAAATAACAAGAAATTAAACACTATAAACAGCAAATATAAGAACTCAAAAAATGAATCAATAAACATTTATTAAGTGCTTACTATATGCCAAACACTAGGCAAAGTGCCATAGTATATAATAGCAAGCATTTACAAAGTTCTTCAAGATTTGCAAAGAATTTCACATATGTTGACTCATTCTGATCCTTATGATAATGGCCCTACCCTCAAGTAGATGCTATTATTATCCTCATTTTATAGATTAGGAGACAGGAAAAGAGATTAAGTAACATGTTAAGTTCTTCTTGACTTCAAGGCCTAAATTCTATGTAAAGTACCACCTAGTTGCCTCCTTTCTAAGAGTCTTTAACAGTATTGATTGGTTACAGAACTGAAAGGGGAAAGTGACACATACTAAGGTAAGGCAGTTGGTCAAAGAATGGCTAGTAATAATGTGTGGTTGTCTTGAAATGAGGGTTTTGAGAGAGATTTAATAATCAGGCAATTAGGGATCCAGGGTGGAAGTTTAGAACACAAAAGGATTAAATCACTGGGACATGGTTACCCCTGAAGGATCACTATATTTTTTGACAATATAATATTTGTTGTTAAAAATTAGATTTTTGAGCCATCAGCAATATATTAAATTAAGTTTGGTATAAGTAAAGAAATTGGCAATGACTCATATTGTACATGTTAGAGAAAGAGATAGAATTCGAAAATAGTATTCCAGGTACCCTAGATTTTTAGAGAGTAGATTTCAAAGGTTATAAGGGAATTCAGTCAAAGAGGGATGGGAGTCTGTCAAGAATGAAATATTGAAGACACAGCAGAAATGATTCTGATAAGGAGGAAAAAGGGAAAACTTCCTAGAGAGACAGATATAGCTTCACAGGGCTCATCGACCAATCTAGATTAAAAATGATGTGTATGGAAGATGAAATGAAGGGCACAGAACTGAGGATAAATATGAAAGAGTAGCCATCTCTTACAAAAATATTTCTAGCAGTTCTGAAACTAAGAATGAATGAAAGCTGGTGGTAAATGTTAAAGACAACAACAATCGTAGGATTTTTCTTTTAAGTTATATTGAGAATAAGAGTAGGATCAAAGAAGTAATATGAATGCTGCTTCATTTAGGTGAGATGATAATAGATGTCAGAGAAAAGCTAGGTTGCTCAATTCTAATTTTGTTTGTTTTAACAAGAAAAAAAGATCTCTGGACTAGGAAAGATAGAATAAAATGATTAGTGACTGCAAAGACAAATGAAGAAAGATGGTAAGAGTCTCAAATTACCCACAATGAATTCATGTCCAAAGGCCTCAACAAACTACATCCTACCCTGGTGTTTTGAATGAAGTGGAAGATGAGAAAGGATATTGATCATAACACCCCTCTCTCTAGAGAGGGAAGAAAGAGGGAGCCTAAGGATCAGAAGGAAATAAAGAATGCTATCTTGGGATTTGCAGTGGGGGGGGAGGTTGCAACAAGACTCCATCTTGGCACATCTAGGACAATATCCCCCCAAATAGCTTTAGTGCCAGAGACCTGTGTTGAGACTGTCAGAGTAGATGCTTTCTGAAGTTTGGGGTTTTTGATTCACACTTTCTTTTTTTCCAGATTTTTTGTTGATACAATTTTATGACGATACAATTTTAATACTAATTTTCTGAAATTGTGCAATCCACGTTCTCTCCCTCCCCAAGATGACAGATTATATTATATATGTTGTATATGTGTTATCATACAATACATATTTCCATGTTTCTCTTGTTGTGAAAGAAGGTGCATATCTCTTACACTAGAGAAAAATTCCTGGAGGGAATAAAATGAACTGTGTTATATTTTAATCTTCATTGAGCCTCTACCAGTTTCTTCTATGGTGTGACTAGCCTTTTTCATCATGAGTCTCTTGGAGCTGTCCTGGATCCTAGCCTTACTGATAATAATTAAGTCATTTGCAATTGACATTCGTACATTATTGCTATTACTATGTACAACGTTCTCCTGGTTCTACTCAGTTCACTTTGCATCACTTCATATAAGTCTTTCCAGGGTTTTTTGTTCATTCTTGATGATTGTCTTGTTCATTATTTCTTTATAATTATATACCACAACTTTTTTTCAGTCATTTCCCAATAGAAAGACAGCCTTTCAATTTCCAGTTCTTTGCCATCATAAAAGGGCTGCTATGAATATTTTTGTACAAGTAGGTCCTTTTCCTGTGTCTCTGATCTTTTGGGATACAGATGCAATAGTGATATTGCTGGGTCAAAGGGTGTGCAGTTTTAGGGCCCTTTGAGCATGGTTCCAAATTGCTCTCCAGAATGGTTATATCAGATCACAGTTCTACCACCAGTGTATTAGAGTCCCAGTTTTCCCACATCATCTCCAAAATTTATCATTTTCCTTTTTTGTCATATTAGTCAGCCTGATATGTGTGAGTTGTTTTAATTTGCATCTTTTCTAATTAATGGTGACTTGGAACATGTTTTTATTTGAATTTTTCATATGACAGATGAAATGTAGTTTCTGAAAACTTTCTATTCCTTTGGTCATCTGCCAATTGGGGATGCTTTGCATTCATATAAATTTGATTCAGTTATCTATATATTTGTTAAATGAGACCTTTGTCAGAAATGCTTGCTATAAAAATTTCCCCATAATTTTTGTTTAGTTTCTGCCAAAAAATTTTAAAATTCTGTCAGTTATCAACTTTACATCTCATAATGTTCTCTATGTCTTGTCTATGTCTTGTTTTGACATAAACTCTTCCCTTGTCCATAGAGTCCCATAATTCCTTAAGATGGGAGGGTGTTTATGGGACACACGATCCTTTCTCTGCCAAAGGGAGAAATTTGCCAAAGACTGAAAAAAGTTGAGAATTTTGGCTCAACCAGTGGATATTCATTTCTAGAAATCTGATTTCCTCAGTGATATCCATTGACCAAGAAAGAATTACATTTCGTTTCCTTGAAAAATTGTGTTAATAAAGAGACATTGTGTGATTTTTTAAAAAGGAAACAGAAATCAATAAATGCCAAGATGATTTCATTAAGAACTGTCATCTAAGACAAATCTAATTTTCCTTTTTGACATGATAACTGGACTAATCGATAAGGAGGAGAATGCTGTGGATATAGAATACAGAGAATTCAACAAAGTAGTTGACAAAACCTCCCCTGGAATTTTTTTAATATTAGATTTAAACATGTTTTGTTGATTTTTTTTGTCATTTTAGAGTATCCCCCATTGAATTTTCATTTGTGATCAACTGAACAAAGACATTCAATACAATGGTTAATTTTGAAAATCTATTTTACAAATATATAGTCCCTTACCACTCTGCCATGGGGAAGGAGTTATATTAGTTATATTATAGTTTTCATTGGTTTTTCCATTACTCAGAATTTGACTTCCTTTCAGTGAACTTTGTTGCTGTTACTATATATATTATTCTTTTGGTTCTGTTAATGTCTTCCTGGATTTGTTCAGAAAAATCTCCCTATTTTTTCTGAATACCTCATATTGATAATTTCATATAGTATGATATCTCATTAAATTTACATATCATAGTTTTTCCAGTCATTTCCCTTGTTGATTTGTCACCCAATTTCTTTCCAGTTAAAAAAAACTCATTTATTTATTTATTTGTTTGTTTATTTATTTATTTGCTACCATAAATAGTATTTCTTCATTTATTCTGGTACATCTGGGCATTTGTTTCTCTTTTGGACTTCTTTGTGGTATAAACTAAGTTGTGACACTGCCAAATCAAATGATATGAATAATTTATTCACACTTCTTATAAAATTCCAAATGCTTTTTTCATAACATTTTTATCTTATCTTTAAGTTCAGGGTTTTGCTTGGATTTTATATCATTTCCATTTTTATCTGATTCCTTTTTAGGGGGAAGGTCCTTAGGAGGAGACAGGAGAGGGTTCTACCAGAATTCCTCTTATGTCAAGATCCTGTGATTCAACAAAACTTACATTCTTCCTCATAATGACGGATGTGCTACTAGCAATTAGGGTTGCTACTAGAGAATCATGGAGCACCGAGCTTCAAAAAGCAAAGAAAAACATCTATTTCTTGACCCTAAGAAAAATTTTGTATTTATTATTAACTAAAAATCTTTCTTGGGGATTTATTCCTTTATTTATAAAATGGAGTAATAAATAGCAATTACCTTAAAGGGTAGTTGTAAGGATAAAATGAGATAATATTTGATATTACAGAGTGCTTTGAAAACCTTAAAGCACTATATAAATAGTTGTTATTATTATAATTATAATAATAATAATTATTATTATTATTATTAGTAGTAGTAGTATTGATAGAGTCTCTGGCTTTCAATTGCTCATCTATTAATTGAAAGAGCAATGCTAAATATTTTCAAAGTTGCATGACATCTTTAAATTACCTAAGATGTCATGCAACTTTGACCGTAGTATTATTTCTAATTTTAAAATCAATAGGTCTAATTTTTAGCAAATGAATTCACATATTTTAAGGTACAGTACCCATTTTGAGTGAGCTATCCAGCAGAGTAATTTTGTAGGGTGAAGGGTAAGCTGGCCAAGTTGACCTCATTTGCCAGTAGAGGGTCCATTTCTGGGATACTTGGTACCTATATCAAGAACTTACCTTCTCACCTTGATTCAGTTTCTTGACAAACTCGTCTAATACAGGGCATAAATTAGTGGGTATTTAATGGGCATTTAATGTTTTCCTTCAGTGGCATCTAAATGATGTAGCACCATGCACATCTTCCTTTTGCTAATGTCCATGAAATTGTCTGAAACTGATTTGACGGCTTTCAGAGGTATAAATATCTTTTTGGCAGGTAGAAATGATCAAATATATAGAAACCAAAGAAAAGCTATACTTGCAAAATAATAAATAAGAAAAACACCATAAAACAACTGTCAAGAAAAATGCGTCACATTAAAAGCAAACTAAAAAAAAGTTCCTTAAGCAATTAAGAAAAACATTAAAAATGGTTTGAATGATAGTATATACTGCGCTCTTTTGTTTTTTACTGACAGGTAAAAGAAATAAAAATCATGCTACTTTATTTTAAGTATTATACCAATGTCCGTTTTGTTTACTGAATACTTTCTTGCTGTTTAATTTTTTTAAACACTTACCTTCTGAGATAGAATTATTATTAGGTATTGGTTCCGAGCTAGACACCCAAGCTTTCAGTCTCACTCTCATCCTTTACTCCTCACTTTTACTTATCCTACAGAGGATATTCATTGCCAAATTTTGTCATTTCCCTCTCCACAGCATCTCACTTATGTGATCCCTTCTCTCTAGTCACACAACCACAATCCTAGCTTTGACATACACCAACCATCACCTAAACCTTTGCAATAGCTTTCTAACTTGTCTTATCTATCATCTATTCAAACCCCAAGGTGATTTTTCTAAATCTCCCTGTTCAGTGAGCTCCAGTGACTATTATTTCTAGGATCAGATAGAAATTCCTCTATCACTTAAAGCACTTCAAAACCGTGCCCCCTTCCTTACTTTACAGTCTTAACATTTTAATCTTCTCCATGCACTCTATAATTCAGATACACTGGTCTCTTTCACATTACTCAAATCTGAATTTGTCTTGTCTTCATTCCTGGAATGCCTTGTCTCATCACCTCTGTTTCTTGGTTTCCCTGACATCCTTCAGGACTCAGATCAAATTCCAACTTTTCCAGGAGACCATTCTCAGTACCCTGCCTGCTACCTTCTCATCTCTAGCTAATATTGTGCCTTTCCCTACTAGATTATCTTTGATCTGCTCTGTATATACCTTGTATGTACCTACTTAATTGCATGCATTCCTTTCCAAAAAAAGTGAGCTCCTTAAAGGTAGGGACTATTTTTTACTTTAAGTTGGTAGCCCTTAGAACAAAAAAAAAAACAATGGTAGGTCATTAATTCAGTCTTTTTTCAGTCATGCCTGACTCTTCATGATCCCATTTGGGGCTTTCTTGGCAAAGATGTGGGAGTGATTTCCATTTCTGTCTCCAGCTCATTTTATAGATGAGGAAATGGGGATGGAAATAGGGTTAAGTGATTTGCCCACGGTCACACAGCTAAGTAGTGTCTGAGGCCAGATCTGAATTCAGGAAGATGAGTCTTCTTGATTCCAAGCCAATTCCACTGCTCTACCTAGCCCAGATCATAGCGAATGCTCTAATAAATGCTTGTTGACTTTAAATTTTTGAGTTAGTAAGTATATTGGGGTATTTTTGGTTTTTGCTTTTATCACTCTAAGTTCTAATAAATTTTTGCAAAGTACTTTGTTTCTTTTGTATTCACTATAGCAATTATTTTGTAATTAGATCTTCTTGACCTTAGAGATGAATATTTTCTTTTCTTTATTCTTTTCTTTTTTTCCAGATTCATGTCAATACAATTTTAAATAATAAGTTTCTGAAATTTTACAATCTCTGTTTTCTCTATCCCTTTAATCTCTCTCCTCTTCCCAAGACAACAGGTACTATGATATTGGTTGTACTTGCATTATCATACAATACATATTTCCAAGTTCATCGTGTAGCAAAAGAAAACATTCATACTAAAGAAAAATTCATGGAGGATAAAAAATAAAGAATGATATACTTCAATCTATATTTGGATTCCTTTTTCTTTGGTGGTAGATGGTCTTTTTCATCATAAATTCCTTGAAATTAGCCTTGAAAACCTTGCATTGTTAGTAATAGTTAAAGAGATGAATATTTTAAATATTAACAGTAACAAATGACATTTATATTGTACTTGAAGGTTTGCAGAGCATCTTATGTATAAAAGATTAGGTGGAAAGTGATCATTTAGCTTCTTAAATTTAATCTAACATTAAATTTGCTGTTCCTGAGTTGACTATACAACATAATCAGAATGGTGGGATTCTGAGAATAAGGTTAAAATGGAGAAAGTATCTCTTCAAGTCCATGAATAACTTTCAGGAAATAAGGTATTCATAGCATTCCATTCATCCTTTCTTCTGGTTTAGGCCCTTGTTGTCTGTCATACTTGTAGCATCCTCTTAATTGATCTTTTTGCCTCAAGTCTCTCCAGCCTACATTATACAAAGCCATAAAGTGATGTTCTTCAAATACAGGTGTGACCATATCAATCAACTACTCAAGAAGTTTCAATCAATGGTCCCCTCTTCCAGCTATGAAAAAATAGAAACTCCTTTGTTTGGCACTTAACAGACCTTGAGAATCTGATTCCTACCTGCTCATTTCTTATTATTCTGTCTCATTCATTCTACATTTTAGCTATGCAATGCCCTGTTTTCAGCATTTCATTTCTCATCTCCCTCTGGTTCTTGGCGCAAATTGTTCTACATGCCTGGGATTCTCCATTTCTTGGAATCCTTAATTTAATTCAAGGTTCAACTCAATTGCTATCTTCTATAACTCTTAACATATAAGCTAACACTTCTCCTCTGATTACTTTGTTTATATTTTGTATAGATTTATTTGTGTGTGCATGAATGCATGCATGTGTGTGTATGTGTGTTCCTCATGTAAAATATAAGCCCTTTGAGGGCAAGGATACTCACTTAATAAGTGATGTACACCCCACCTTTCCCATTCTCATCCAGAACTTTTCTTCTTCATAGTATTCTTATTTTTGTTGATAGGATCATCACTCTTCCAGATACTCAGGAAAATTAAACAAAACAAAACTTTGAGTCAATTTTGACTTTTCCCTCTTCCTTACTCCTCATCAAAAATCTATCTTTTGTTTTATTTCAGAATTATCTCTCATTTCATTCCTTTTTTCCATTCACTTCCACCAGCCAACTTTAAGTGTCAGTAACCCTGGTCTATGATGACAGCTTCCTATATTTCAGTTTCTCCTACCACTAATCCATTTCTTTCCTCATGGTCCTTTTAATGTACATGTCTGATCATACTACTTTGTTCATGAAACTTCCCTGGCACTGGGAGCATTAACTGTAGGCTAAAATATAAATGTTAGCTTGCCATTTAATGATCTTCTCAATCTGGTTCCAATATTTTTTTCAGCCTTCTTCCCTTCTTGTAGTACATGTTTCAATGAAAATTGTCTCTCTGCATTGAAACAGCTTGTCCTCCATGTCTAGAATACATTTGCAGTATATATGCATCTGTTAAAAATCATTTTCTTCCTTCAATACCCTCTTCAGGTTCTATGTCATCCATTTGGTCTTGCCTGATACACAACTCTTACTCCCCACCCTCTAGGTGAATATTATCTTTATTCGTATTTTTATGATATTTTGTATCTCTCTTTTTGACTTAATACAATCAACCTTATTTTCTCTTTATTTGTACATTTCTATTGTACCTCTTATTAGTCTGTAAGTCCTGGGAATAGCAGGATACCGCCAAAAAAAAAAAAAACCCTGGCCCTCCTTCTACCTCACATTTAGAGCTCTTAGTAGAGCAAACTTTGCAGAGAAAAGGACCTCCATTCTGGCTACCATTAACACCAAAAATTGTCTATTTCCCACAGACATGGTAGGTTAGCCAAGTGCCAAGAATAGCAACTCTACCCAGTACAGTCTGGCCCCCAGAGCCATAATCTAGAAAAGCAGCCCATGTGGAAATGCAACCCATTCAGTTACTCTGCAGGTGCTGCAAAGCCCTCCCTTCTCAGCATCCATAGCTATTAAAGTCTCAAAAAAAGAGATTTTGCAACCAAAATCCTTGACACTGTTAAGTGGTTCAACAATAGTAACATATTGTTTTATCAATGGAAATGACATTAAAGACGATGTATTATCCCTTGTTTTGCTGCTGTATCCAAAAAAACCATTGAACTTTTCCTCTTGACTTAAGTCTTTTTTATTTATTGTCTCCCTCTATTAGAATATAAATTCTTTGAGAACAGGAACAGCCTTGCTTTTCTGTTTCTATTCCCAGTACTTAGCGTAGTCCTTTGTACATAGTAAGTCCTTAATAAATGCTGTTTTTATTCATTCTAGGGAAGAGACTATGTTGCTTTTCAGCTTTTTATCTCAAGCCACTGGCATAGTAACATGCACATAGTAGGTGCTTAATAATTTTTATGGAAATAAATGGATTTGAATTATTAGCTGCTTCCTACATAGGCAATTAGAGAACTAGCCATTATTTCTCTTGGCCTAAGAAATATTGGTGCCTGGCTTTAAAAAAACAAACAAAATAGGGCAGATCCTTTGAGACCACAATAGAAGTAGTCACACGTAGAATTATTAAAATCCAAACTTTTTGGAACAATCTTTTTTTTCTGTTATTCTTTCAAAGAAGTTAATAGCTGTCTGAATGGGAGACTTGAGGCTTAACTACCAGGGCAAATAATGAATAGCAATTTAGGGTCATTCTGAAAGGGACGTGCTGAGGGGCTTAAATGTTCCAGGTGGCCAATTAGTAGCCTCTGCCCTTAAAATTGCCTTTTCTCTTTATGGTCCAGAACCCTGGGGTCTCAGTCCTTTTGCCGGCAGCTCACCTCTGTGCAGAAGTTTGCTAGTCCTATGACTAAGTAGAATACAAGTAGTTTTCTAAATTTCCCCAATAGGCTATAAACATTGCCATATATCTTCTATCAAAGATCACAGATTCTCTCTTTAAGCAACATTACAAAAAATAAAATGTTTAATCCTTATCAAAGAATTCTAATATGTATTTTCAGTGTGCTAACACTTTCTTGAAACATTTTATTAGAGTACTGACCTGGAATTTTTGCATTTGGGAGCAAGGATTGAGTAGATCATGTGAAGATGATTTCTTCTGTAAAAGATAAAAATATAACACAGGACATCTTGAACTTTATTTCTGTAGCGACAAAAAGCACGAATGAAGAGGCAGCAGGGTTATTTTGTAGACATGGAGAGATAGAAGTGCTGGGTGGTTGTTGGTGAGAAAGAGCTAACTGAAGTGCATAGGAGCAGGGAAGTAGACTATGGGATGGTGATCTCAATATCCTTTAAGTTTCCACTCCCTAAGGTTAAAACCTCTGTCATCTCACTCTGTATATGAGTATTTATTTGAAATGTGAAAGAAAATCTAATGGAAGTCTCATTTTTTAAAACTATTTTGGAGTTCCCTAAAACTGACTCAATTTATATTATCTTCATAATATGAATGCAAAAGAGCAAAAAAATGAAAGTTACTTTTTGAATAATTCTAATGTCCCAACAGATGATAAAACTCTCTTCCTTATTTTTTGAAAAGCTTTGCAAAGTGCCTGGCATTTAATAAAAATGCTTATGACTTAATTAGAGAGATGGGGGTCTATGGTTGCAGAAGATAGCATCTAGTGTCAGACTTAGTCATTGGGTCAATTGATTTTTAAAATTTTTATTATAAGGGAAGATTCAATGAGGGGAGTCTTGCATATCCCATAATAACATTTGTGTAAAGACAAGACACCAACGGAATATATTGATTGATTTCCCTGCATTAATTCCCTGAATTAAGACTTAGGAATTTTTCTTCTTTCCCCTAAAGCTATTGGAATACCTCATCTTGACATAAATGTGACTCCCCACAAAATTCTTGGCCTTGGGTCATTTAGTACCCAACGTGAGGTAGTCCAGTGACTTTTATATTCACTGAGTCTAAGCAACAGGATCAAATCAGAATGACTGTTCCTTCAGTTTAAAAGGGATCTCACTCAGGTTTTCCTTGGATACCAGTAAATATTTCCCAATTCTGTAGAGGAATCTGCTTATTTGGAGATAGTCTGGAAAAAAAAGAATATCCTTTAATTGCCTTAAGTATGGTGATTGTTTCAAGTTACTTTTTTGCAAAATATGAATAATATCTGGCATTGTGCCTTTCCCATTACCAAGAGCTGAGTTTTTGGTGGGTTCTAACAAAGAAACTAATACCACTGAGTTATTTCAGTTACTGGAGTTCCTTTCAGTGCTCCGACTCTATACTTTATTGATTTATTCTGATCTGGTTCTTTTATGATATAAATAAAGCATTTAATAAATCTAACAGATCAGGGAAGGGGCTGAGATGGTTTTAGGATTATGTGCTCCAAAGACAACATGATTTTTTAAAAAGTAATTAAGTGTTTAGGATAACTATCAGAATAGCCATGTTTATCAGTATTTGAATTAGGGATGACATAAAATTTTCCCAAGAGTAGTAGCATAGATTATTGATATTTATCAAGCAGACACTTTTCTCTTATTCTAGTCTGTCCCCAGAAACAATGATGAGAAGAGACCATGTAGGTGCATACTGGTTCTTCTTTCTCTGGATGGTGGAAAGATATGTGAGTGTGTGTGTGATTGTGTGTGTCTGTGTATGTGTGTTTCTGAATGTGTGTGTCTATGTGTTTGTGTCTGTGTGTGCATTTTCATACTTCAGCAGTGTCCCCACCACTGACAATTCCCTACATGAGGCCAGGCTTCACCCATTGATCATGACTGATAGAGCAAGACAGGGAGCAGGGTTAAACAAGTAAGAGTAAATCAAAGTAGTTAAAGGGAAAGATAAGATGCCAACTTAAATTAAATGGCATTAAACAGGGCAGATGAAAATGAATAAGATGGTTTCTGAGAGAACATTAAATGATTGAGAGTCTAAAGGAGAAAAAGAAATGACTCCCAAGATAATCTTGTTGTGAATAATACATTCATATTCCTTTTCTTAACAAAGATCGAATTCCTAGAAATTTATTTATATGGTCTCATGTGCTTAGTGATGTAATGAAGAACAAGTCATTTCACCTCTATGTATCTCAGTTTTCACCCCCTATGAACTGGGGGAACTAGACTAGGTTACATTTAAAGTCCCATGCAACTTTATATTATCTATGATATATGTTGTTTTCATATTATACTTGAAGATTTACAAAGTGCATTATATAATTTCCCTGATCCTCAAAATAAGACAATTTGATTACACACGTTTTGCTCACTTTTATTTTAGTTTTAAGAGTCACAAATCACTTTGCTAACCACAACCCCACGAGGTAAAAAAATATTAGGATATATGTAAGAAAGTAATTTTTTTCAGAATCATAGAATATTAGAATTGGAAAAGACCGCAGAGATCCGTGAATCCAACTCCACCACCCAATTAAGGAATCCGTTTTATAGCATCCCTGATGGAACATGTCTATGTAGTAAGAAAACATGCATATGTGTGTACACATGCATATTTCATTTGGAGCAACAGGAGCTAGGTTCAAATCCCAGCTCTGATACCGTTTATGCTGCTATTGTACAAGTTGCTTAACCTTTCTAGGTCTTAATTCTTTCATCTGTAAAGTGAGTATGTAAAACATTTATATAAAATGCTCTCTCAGACAGCCCCGTTAAAGTCCTTTCTGACTCTAAATTGTATGGCATTGAGATCAGCAAAGAACTATGTCTACGATGCCTCCAATGACAATGAATGAATGATTTATTTAATCACTCTTGTCCACAGTTAAACCTTTGGAATTTAAGGAGATTCCCTGCTCCAACCTGATTGAAACCAGATTCACTTCTCTGTGACTTCTCCTTCAATAGGATCGTAACATGGATAAAGCCTTGTTTTAATAGAAGATGAATGTTTCTTCTATACTCTTTTATAAAAAAAAATAATACAGGAATTCTTTAGTGATGGGAAGTTTTAGAGTTGGTCTTCCATCATCTGTGGATCCGTTCCTGTTTCCATATAACATGTCTTTTAAGTGCACAGTAGCAAAATCTAATTTTTATTCATTAGAAACCCTACATAACAGCTACCTTGAGAGAGGCAGGAGAGTTGAGCTAGGATACAAGAAAGGAAGAAGCTGTTGCAAAACACCCTAATGAGGGCACCTTTCTAACCATCTAAGGCTGCCCCCTGGAGGCAATTTATAAAAGCAGGGGCAGTTCTAGCCTCTGTGCTGGTATTGATTAAGGCTGCCCTTATTCTGTGTCAAGAGTGAGTGTAATTATAGGAAAAATTAAGAGAGTTAGATGAAGAATATAGTAAATCAGATAATCCAGTTAATTTTAAAAATGTAAATTTATTTGTGTTCTCACTTGTGTGTACAACTCAGAAAAACATCCTTCACTTCACTAAACCTCTGTTTACTAATCTATAAAAAAGGAACAAGGGGGCAACTGGGTAGCTCAGTGGATTGAGAGTCAGGCCTAGAGACGGGAGGTCCTAGGTTCAAATCCAGCCTCAGACACTTCCCAGCTGTGTGACCCTGGGCAAGTCACTTGACCCCTGTTGCCCACCCTTACCACTCTTCTACCTAGGAGCCAATACACAGAAGTTAAGGGTTTTTTAAAAAAAGGAACAAAATACTTGCCTCATTTAGCTCACTGTCTGACGAAAGCAAGCACTTTTGTAGCCTATAAGGTGCTAGATAAAATTTGGAATGGCAATTATTTCATTCTTTGTATTTATACCTGCAAATTTCTAGTTACCTACAGTTCATGCCTCGACCACAAAGGGGTTCTAATCTGTTTCTAGTTTCTGTGGAGGGATCTGGATTATGATCCTTTTAGAGAAGAACGACTTGCTACCCTTTCTGGTTCTAGTTGTATAGGTACAGTCAACAAATAACATCACCATCACTTCCTCTTGAGTTTCTCCATATTCATTCAAATTAAGGAAATGATCTTTTACTTGTTTTTAACAAAATTATAATCTGTCAGATTAATTCAAGCTAGGATCTAGGGAGAAAAATACCTCTAGAAAAAATCATTCCCCTTCTTATTCCTTTTCTAAAGATATTATATTTTTCTGTAGTCAGACATTAATTTTATTTTCCTTTCACTGTATGAGAGAGAAAAAGAGATAAAACCTCTGTATCACTTACACACAGTTAAGCAAAAGATATTAATATATTCCCACTTAAGTCATATCCCAAAATGAATTTCTCATTCTGTGTATTAGTCCAATATTTCTCTGTCAGGAGGTGGGTAGTGTTATTCTTTATCACTCCTCTGGAATTGTTGTTGACCATTTAGTTCATCAGAGTTCTTAAATTTTTCAAAAATGTTATTTTCATAATAAATATTGATGTTACAATAAAATTATTTTTAAGTTTCTACTTATTTCACCCTGTATCAATTAATAAAAGTCTTAGTTTCTGTGTCTTCATGAAATCCTCCTTTTGATCATTTTTAATAGCACAGTGGTATTCCATTGCATTCAGATACATCTTGTTCAGCCATTTCTCTATTGATAATCATCTCTTTACTAGCCCATCTCCTTACTATCCATCTCACTGCAGAAAGAGTTGACACAAATATTTTTGTATATATGGGCCCTTTTCCTCCTTGTTTGATCTGTGGTGTATTGAACTAGTAGTGGGATAGTTGGGTCAAAGAGCTTCACTGTTAATTAAATTTTTGTTCATGATTCCAATTTGTTTTCCAGAATGGCTGTACACATTCACTATTCCATCAACAGTACAATAATATGTGATTTTCTGCTGCCTTTCTAACATTTGTCATTTCTTTTGTTATTATTATTGTTGTTTTTGTCAATCTTATGAGTGTGAGATGGAACCACAGAGTTCCTTTATCTGCATTCCTCAAGTTATTAGTTATTGGTGCATTATATCATTTTGCTACAACTGGAGTTTCTTCCCTTGAGAAATGCTTATTAATTTATTTACATGAGAATGTCTAGAGAAATAAGGAAGAAACTCTGAGGTGTACAACATAGTGAGTGTTTCAGATTCAGTTCAAGTCCTTTGAATCATTTTTGGACATGACTCAGTAGCCTGTGCAGTGAGAGAATGAGAATCACAGGAGTGAATCATTCCTACTAACACAACTGGGGCTGAACACACTGAAAAGCAGCTCCAGATTTTCCTAGCTCTTAGAGAGAAATGGTTCAACAGTTATTCAGTCAGAATTCCCACTGGTTCTCGCTGAAAAGGCTCTGCAGACCCAGTGAAGCTCACCCACATTTCAATTACCATAGCATATTACAAGATGGCTAATTAGGCTGGTGCCTACTACAGGCTTTAATAGATGTACCATGTGCAAACATCCCTAATTGGCATAACTGAACAAGGTTATCTTGTTTAATATTTGAATATTATTATACATTTAAGTTATTTACCCTTGTCAGGACATTAATGATTTTCTTTTGGAATATTTCTATATATGTGAGCTAGAAGAGGTCAATACCCTGTCACATTCCCCAGAAGCTGAAGATTGATTTTTTTTTCATTATACATAAATACAGATATACGTACGTGTGTGTGTGTGTGTGTGTGTGTGTGTGTGTGTGTGTGTGTGTGTGTATACATTAATAGGGAACTCAGATTCAGGTCTGGAGAAGATTGAGCCTAAAGAAAGGGGATTGGACTTCTCTCATACTCTGTCTCATTGTGACCCCACAAATAGTTATAGTGATTAGTAGATTCCCTTCTGGAAAAAAATGCTCAATAAATTTCTTCTTCAAAAAGAAAACATTTAAAAATGTTTAAAATACTGAAAAAATCAAGTATTGGCAAATATTTAAAACAAGAAATAATAATCATAACTTTTATAATACTGTCCCAAAAGGATAATATTTTCACATTGAAATATTTTATGGTACTGCTGAAGAAATATTTCATTTGTGTTTTAGAATTATACTACCTGAGCAATTCATTCAAGGTGAGTTTAGCCTTTTTTTTTTCTGGAAGTGGGCATCATTTCCTATGAGAAGGGCAACTGGTAACTGAACTTCTCTTTTGTAAGTTAAATTTTATTTTCATTTCACAAAGATTTGCTTTCTTTCTCCCTTTCTCCTTTCCTCCAGGAAGAAAGCAAGAATAGTTAAATCCCCATTACCAATGTAAAGGCAAGCAAAACAAATTCCTACATTGGCCACATTAAAAAAAAATCTTGATTTGGACTCTGAATCCATCACCTCTTTGTCAGGAAATGGAGAGCATTTTTTGTTATCAGAATTTGGTAATCGTGATGATCATTATTTTAATTAGAGTTCCTAAGTCTTTCAACGTTAATCGTCTTTACATCACTGTTGTTAATGTTCACTGTTCACCTGGTTCTGCTTACTTCACTCGTTATTGGTTCATGCAAGTCTTCCCAATTTTCTTTGAAATCATTTTCATCCTATAGTACACTGATATTCCAACACAGTCATATACTATAACTCACTCATTCATTCCTTACTTAGTTGATGGGCATCCCCATACTTTTTGATTTCTACTCACCACTATAATAGCTGCTAGAAATATTTTTCTACAATCCCTCATTTCTTTGATCTCCTTAGGGTACAGATCTAATAATGTTATTGTTAGGTCAAAGGTAATTCACAGTATAACAGTTTTTGGGGCTTAGTTTCACACTTGAACTTCTCAATGTCTCTAGTTCATGAGGCAGCTTTCAAGAACAGTACTTTCAGGGTCACCGTTCATTCATTTGTTCTGAAGGAAAGAAAAACCAAGCAAAAGAAGCAGCTTGCAAAATGATAGCCAATCTCAGGTTCACCTAGGCAGGCACATATACTCAATGCAATGAGTGAATAGTTGCTTTTGGGAAGGGAGAAGGGAGAGAAATTCCCTTTTCTCCAACTCACTTGAATTCCAAGCAAATTCTGGAGGTAGACTTTTCAAATGATTAGCCCTGCCTCTCCATGATTTGAACTAAAAAGTCTAGGTCTGGAAAACAGGGGAGAGGGACAGGTAGGCAACATGGTTGATAGAGTGACAGGAATAAAGTCAGGAGGAACTGGGTCCAAATCTAGCCTCAGACACATCCTAGTTGTGTAACCCTGGGCAAGTCTCTTAACCCTGATCACCTAGTTCTTGCTGCTCTTTGGCCTTAGAATTGATACTAAGACAGAAGGTAAGAATTAAAACAAAATAGAGGATGAATACTGTTTACCATACTCTTCTACATCAATATGCACTTGCTCCAACTTTGAGCTAAAAACAAATAATTGCAAGATGTTCTGGCTCAGAGGAAACAATAAATCATAGAGAGATAGTAGAGAATGCCCTTTGTGAGCAAGAGTGTGCTCTATCCTTCTCGTGCTCAATTAACCAATCTATTTTCAGATCTTATCATTTCAGTCTTCTCAATATCTCTCAACATTTCATTATCTCCATGTCGTCACTCACATAGTTGTTCAGTTGTTTATTCAGTCATGTCTGACTCATCATAACTTTATTTGGAATTTTGTTGGCCAGGATACTGCAGTGTTTTGCCATTTCTTCACTGGTCCACTTTATAGATGAGAAACTGAGGCATACTGGGTTTAAGTGACTTGCTTAAAGTCACACATCTAGTAAGTTTCTGAGGCCAGATTTGAACTCAGGAAGATGAATGTTCCTGATTCAAAGCACAGCACTCTATCCCCTGTGCTGCCTAGCTGCTCCACTTAGACACCACCCTGATCCAGGACTTTATCTCCTCTTGCCTGCAATATTACAATAGCACTCTTATTCTTCTCCCTGCTCCTCTATTCATTTGAAACACTTTCCACTGAAGTGTCAAGGTGATTTTTTGTAAAACATAGGACTACCATGTCACATTTCTCCCATACAATAAACTCCAGTGGCTCTCCATTACCTCCATGATTAGATACAAAATCTGTTTGGCTTTTAGAGCCCCTTCATAACCTGTCCCATTCCTACCTTCTTATACTTTACTTCCCTCCATTCACCTTAAATGTAGCTACACAAGTTACATTTCCTCATTCATGTCACTCCATTTGTAGACTTTCTTCCTTTGAACTGGTTGTCTCTCATGTCTGGAATGTTCTTCCTTCTCACTTCTGCTTCTGATTTCCTTGGCTTCATTCAAGACTCAACTCTAGATTTACTTTCTGAAAGAGGCATTTGACCTTGCTACAAGCACTTTCCCTTTGTAATTACTTTCTAACTCTACTACTCTGTGTATATTTTGTTTGAACATAATTGCTTGGATGTTGTCTCCTCTATTAAATTGTGAGCTCCCTGAGATCAGAGAATTTTTTCTACATTTCTTTGTATCCCCAGCTCTTTGTTCAGTGACTGGCACAGAATTAGCTCCCAACAAATGCCTACTGTTATGAGGAAGAGTATAAATGACAGCTTGAAGAAATCTTGGACTTCATGGACATTCCATCATGGAATGAAGCCAGGGTTTGAAGAGAGAGTGTGGTTTGACCAAGCTGAAAGGAAGGTTTTGGCTGTGTGGTCCAGCTTTGCCAGATATCCAAAGAGCTGACAGAGTGGGATATCACTGAGAAGATACCTTTAATCAACTATCATGGCCTAGGTAGAGAAAGGTTTTAGATATCTGTTGGTGGAGAGCAGATTTATCTACCTTACTCCCTAGAGCTTTTGAGGATTAACTGGCTGTGGATAAAACTTGACCCTGGTTTCCTGTGACATCTGTGGCATCTTGGAGCACCATGGACAAGTGTAGTGAGAATCCCACCTCTTATTCTAGTTAGAGATTTAGTTTAGTTTAGACCTTGGTTTAGTTAAGTCATTTGGGTTAAAATAGTGTAGATCCTGACCCAACTCCAAGTTCCTGAGTTTGTCCTTAGATAACTAGGTTAGGGTCACCTCTCTCTCTACTGCCCTTACCCTTTGAAGTCATTATTAAAAAGTATTTTTTATTCCTGTTGTGTCTTTCCCTGTAGAAGTAAGATATCCCTGGCTGATTTAGTCTAAGTGGCAGTTGGATTCTTACTGCCACTCACTCACATTGTCACAGGCCCTTTTATATTTGTTTAAGATAGTTATACATCTTCACCCTTCATTTCATCCTTCATCCATTTCCCCCCAAAAGAACCCCTGTGTGTGTGTTTGTGTTTATTTACCCACTTCAGAAGCCTTTTGTGTTCAAAACGTGGACTATAATGAATGGGAATTCATATAAGACTATATAACTCAGTATCAATTGTAGGACTGAAGGTAAAGGTTTTTTAAAAAAAGAATATACGCAAAGATAGGATAAGCAAAGGGTCTCTTGCTTAGTTCTAGCTTTAGTAATGATCAACATCAGTGCCTCACTATCAGAATTATTTGCAACACCAGCTTGGCCAGCTAATTCTGTAAACCAGTATAGATGAACTCTGTAACAGCCTAAAGACCTACCTGACTCTTCAGGCAGCTTCTTTCCCTCCTCAGCTGTTTCTTAGATTTCCTAGCTGAATTCAGATCTCATTTTCTGCAAGAATTCTTTTCAGGTTCCTCCTCGTACTAGTGCTTTTCTCCCTGAGACTGCCTTCCGTCACTCCATATTTATCTAGTTTATACCTAGATATTTATATATTGTTTTTTCTTTAGAGTGTGAGCTCCTTGAGGATGGAAACATTATTTTTGCCTTACTTTGAATCCCTCCCCTCCATATATACCCAACATCTGACATGTTGCTTAATAAATGCCTAGTGACAAACTTCATACATAGTGATGGTCTGTGGTCAGAATAAAAGGTACCGTCTTGGCTAGACTCTTTAAATCCTCCATACTAATCTGGGCGGTGATGTTGGCAGGTTCCTCCACAGATTCCCATTTCATTAGAGTTTTTTTCAGAGCCTCCCCATAATGCTGAATGCATATGCTCATGTTCACTTAATAAAAGTTTTTTTTGTTGAAACATTGTGTTTCTCATTGTCTTGGTGCACCCATAATTTGAACCCAAGCCCTCTAGAAGATATCCCTGCTTCACAGGATGGTTGTGAGGATTAACTGAGATAATGTAGGTAAAGTACTTTGCTCACTTTAAAATATTATTTAAATGTTAAGGATTCGGATTATTTTTTAAACTCTTACCCTCCAACTTAGAATCAAAATTGTGTATTGGTTAGAATGGCGAAGTAATTGGAATTGACTTGCCTAGGGTCACACAGCTGTTAAGGATTATTATTAGCAGTAGTAAAAATGTCACAAAGTGGCTCAATGATTGATGACTCAATGTGTGCCAGAGGACACAATCCACAATCCAATGAGTTAGTATAAGATGATATACTGTGGAATGGTGGTCTCAGTCTTACTACTAAGAAACTTTCTGTTAATCAGATGAACTAGACTGCTTTGCATTTTTCTTTTATTGTTATTAAGTGCATCATTTTAAATTACTGACATCTGTATCAAAGAGACCCATAGCAGCATTTATTTTTCAGGAAGTTAAATAAGAAACAGAAAAAGAGTTTCCTATTTCAGAAATTAGATGAGAAAAGCAATGTTCAGTGATAGACCTGAATTTTCATTTCCCGGATTACTGAAGCAGGGGTGACATATGAAATGCTTCAAATTGCCTAGCCCTCAGTTTTGTCTACCATTCTTCCCTTCATTTGGTAGTAGGCAGAGTACATATCTAACACTAGGTGGTATTGTGGTTCCTTCACTTCCCTTCATCCCTATCCTTGCTCCTATATGTAAATATAATCGACACGCTATACATGCATTTAAGCACAAGTGTCCCCTTGAAAAAATTAAAGAGAAAAAAAAAACGAATTGTGAAACCTGGTTTAAGAAAATTAGATGTTTACCAACTTGTTTAACTAGTGAAAACTTGAGTAGACATGTTCCCAAATTTCATAGTACTTTTCCCCAAACTCTGCTATTGGCCAACACATTCCTGTTGGGATGCAGGATATGGAAGAAATAATCAAAGATGGTGAAAAGAAATTTATGCTGTCAGAAGATGTGATGTTCAAAACACTGCAGGTGCAAAGTCATTCCTGCTCCAATAATACATCACAGAAATATCAATTTTCTGCTTTTGGGTGCTTTAAGTAGATTCTCAGATCAGAACTTCGGTTTGTAAAATGGAATAAATGTCACTTACTTGCAGTGCCCAAGTTTGAGAAAGGGTAGTCAAAATGAGTTCACAAGCAAAAGTCCTAGTGTCAGGATCTTGGGTGTATCTTGGGTATTGAACATCCAAACTGTGCCAGCCATCTAACATTAAATGAGTGAAATAATCTTTGCCCCTACATAACCTATATCAATAAAAGATGTGCATAGAAATCAAAGGCAGCCAAGCTTATAGGGATGTCTGTGGTATAGAAAGTGGAAGTAATTGCTGGGATAGGGAACAATTAGTATTAATAAAGACTTTTTCTACCTCTACACATACATACACGTATCTCATCAAGGATACAGTTCTGCCTTCATTCATTCATTCATTCATTTATTCATTCATTTATTTGTTTCTTTGTTTACTTATTTATTTATATATTTAAACCCTTACCTTTGGTTCCAAGACAGAAGAGCAGTTAGGGCTAGGCAATGGGGGTTAAGTGACTTGCTCAACATCACACATATAGGAAGTGTCTGAGGTCAGATTAGAACCCAGGTCCTCCCATCTCTAGACCTGGCTCTCAATCCACCGAGTCACCCAGCTGCTCCCTACAGTTCTCCTTTTAGTTAAAAACAAACACAGATTTTCACAGAATCTCAGCACTGAAAAGCCCTTTCTAGGTCATCAGAATTAACATATATCTGAACAAGAACCCCCTTTACAATAGCTCATTACCATCGTCATAGCTAGGGTGACGTGACTGAGACTTTGTTCCAGGACTTCATAATCTAGAGAGTGCTAACAATACTTCTAACCTTTTAGTAGCATAGCAAGTTGAAAGTTTCCAAAGTAAGGGAGCATAGATTTTTTAAAAATAACTAATTAAAAAACCATAACAATTTTAGAGTTGTGAAGGCACATTAAGATTTTCTACCTTCTCTCTTTATAGATTATACATGAAATCATAGGTCTAGAGCTAGAAGTTACCTTAAAATTCATATAGTAATACAACCTCATCATTTTACGACTGAGAAGATTGAGTACTGAGAATAAATAATGTACTTAAGAAAAAAAAAGGATAGTAAATGACAGCCCCAGGATATGAACTTAGGTCTGCCAATTCTAAATTTGGAGCTTTTTACCAGATAATAAATCTCATTTTACAGATCAGAAAATAATCACAGAAAGGTAAGGTGATTTGCTTGAAATCACATTGATCATTATTGGCAGGTTGGGAATGAGAATACAGATTTTATGACACCTTACAGCCAATAGGATATATTCTCCAACATCAGACCATAGAAGAAGCACCAAGTCTGGGAGAAAAAAAAGGGATAAGGATCCTTTTCATTTCTTTTATAAAAATGATAAAGTGGAAAATCACTTTATTAGGAAGAAAGGGAAAAATACACTAGAAATGCCATATTGTCAGTCTTGTTCTTTCTTTTTCAGATTTTGCCACATCAAAAAGAGAAAAGAACACTGTAAAGGACCTGCAACTTGTGGGGAATTCTTGATTTACATGCTATAAAAAAATATGGTTACAGGAATGATTCCTGAACTGAAATTACTTCATCTGGCTCCTGAGAAGTGAGTAAATAAAGGTGTTTTGATGCCAAACTAACTACAAGTTTGAGTATATAACATTCAAAATTTTTGATTCCAAGCTTAAAAAAGCTCCAAGAATATTCTCACCAGAGTTTACATTTGGTGATTTTCTCTTACTCACACTGTCAGTAAACGTTGGGGTTTGAACCCAGATTTATTGATTCCAAATTGAGTTCTTTTTTTAAATACACACTTTTAATGGATAAAAGCAAACCTAAAATTAACATGACAGCAGATTTATATTATCTTATTCATTTTTGTCTCTCTCATTACCCAGCATATGCATATCATAGGAAATTCATAAATATGTGAATGCAGTCAGAAAACTGAGAAATGAGAGGCCAAAGCCTGCATTCAATTGCCCCAAACAACATTTCAGAAATTTTACAAATATTCATTCTAAATTTCCACAACTAGGCAATATGAACCTTTAAGTAATACTGGAGAAGATACCACTTCTTATTTCCACAAAATTCAAAACATTAGATAAGGCAGTAAATAGGCTTCTAAATGCCATAATCAGCATGCTGTATTTACCATCAGGAAGACCAGAGTTCAAATCCTCATTCAAATTCCAGCTCCGTGACACTGGGCAAATTATTTGACATATATCAACTTTAGATTCCTTATATGTAAAAAAAGGGATAATAAAGTATCTGCCTCATGAGGCTCTTGTGATGATCAAATATGAAAGCATGAAAAGTGCTATATTAATTCTAGCTATTATTGTGTGTGATTAAATGTCTCCTCATCAACCTTCTCCTTTATTGTTTCTGGAAACTGTTTATAATGGCATTGACAAGGCAGAGAGAAAAAAGATCTGGACTAGTCTTTATATCAACAGCTCTAAATGACAGGTGAATTATATTTTTCTGATTATATTTTCACCAAATAATTTTTATTGATTATAAATGAAAGTCTGTTATACAATATAGTGCAATAAGCAACATAACCATGATATTTGGTAAAAAAGGGGAAGGAGGGAATAAGCATATATATTATAGCACTTACTTTGTTCCAGATATTGTCCTATAGTGCTTTTTACAAATATAATGTCATTTGATATTTATCTAGAGATAGTTGCTGCTATTATCCTATTTTATAGATGGGAAAGTGAGATAAATATAGATTAAATGTCTCAACTAGGGTCACCTGGCTAATAAGTATCTAAGACATGAACTCAGGACTTCCCTACTCTATGCCTCACAAAGCTACATGCTTAAAAAGAATATGATGGTAACTAACATTCCGCTTACAAATGCAATGAAAAGTCTGTTAAACTCTGTTTGGCAGTTAACCACAGTCACAATATTTTTCTTCCATTTTATCAATGATGATCGCTGTGGTTTTCATTGTAACATTGACATTAAATCAAGCTGATGTATTTATAAATTAAGAAATGCACTGAAAAGACCCTCCAACTGTGAGCTTATATTCCTGAGTAAATAAAAATTTCATGAACATTATGAATGGATATCTTGACTACTCAAAAACTCTATATACAGCTTTGAAAATATTACTTTAGTAGCAGAATAGGTTTTTAAAATCTTAATCATTATTTCTATGGCCATTCCTATCTCATATATAATATGATATATTAAATAAGTTAATATAAGAACATATGCATCATTGCATGTGCGTATATATGTATATCAAACAAGTGAATATCAACATAAACAAATAGTATGGATGTTTAAATCAATGCCAGTTTTGCCTCAGAAATGGATTTGGAATTGAAACAGAGACAAAAATAAGAACCCTTTTAGTATTTACATAAAAATGACACAAAGCAATTTTTCTAGTTAATTAAAGCACACGTTGAACTCTGAAGTTTATGAAGAAGAAGGATTAATTGTTCATTGTTATTTTATATGCTTAAAAAAGAAAGTGCCCGCAAGGAGAACTTGCACAATCCCTACTGAGGTTTTATCCAGACTCCATCAGTCATTAGATTAAAGTTAATCTAAGTTTTGAAGGGAAAGGAGAGCTCCCTCTCTAAAGAGCAAAGCACACTTAAGGATATCATCTAAAATGAATGTGCAAATTCATTCATTGTAACCATGGCAACTGTTATAGAAAATGACCCAAATAATATGATTTTTCCCCCTCAAAAAGCAAGAGGTAGCAGAATGGTAATTAATATTAATTATAATGAATTGAACCATAGAACTTCCATTTCTAGAGATCGATTGAAGCTATTACAGGTGTTAGATGGTCTTAGCAGTATACTGTTTGGTAGCAAGGAGTTGGATTAGATAAATCACCTGCTTCTCCCTCTACTTATGAAGTATAAGGTTCCCACTTTTTGCCACAGTACATTTCCTAAAGTACTCGTTCAACTCCCTTCCACTACCTACCACGGCAAAGAGTGGGAGACTACTAGGGCAGAATAGTTTATACACTCTCAGATGTAATTAGTATATCATATTTTTTACTTAACTATTTTTATTTGCTATAAAGGAAGCCTTTCAATGGGTGGGGGACAGTTAAAATGTTAATGTGAAGATAAAAGGCATCAATTTAAAATATTACCAAATTTTAAAAAAAGAGATTCTTCTTATAAAATGAATTGCCATTGAGGAGATCAAATTGGTTGCTCAGAGTAATATAATCATTAGTGGTTGTTTTACTGATGAAGGACTTCTTATGAATAAATTATTGTGTTGAAGATATCTCAGAAATTAGAGAGAACAAATATTAACGCATATAATAATTTAAAATAGTATATCACATCATAGAATTTTAGATCTAGAACTGAACATAGTAATTATTTAGTCACAGATGATTAACTACTTTTCTTCCTTCTAATGAATTCTGAAACTAGAGGATTTCTCATTCAATAATAATAATAATGATAATGATAATAATAATATTTTATCCTCACAACAACCCTGGGAGTTAGGTGCTATTAGTATCTTCATTTTACAGATGAGGAAACTAAAGCAAATAAATGTGAAGTGACTTGCTCACTGTCAAATAATTACTAAATGTTTAAGACAGGATTTAAAGAAAGATCTTCCTGATTTCAGGTCTAGCACCCTATCTACTCCATCACTTTGAACTTTAGATATGATTACTTTTAATCCTAAAACAAACATTTTCATTTAAAAATAGACATTATTGATGCTTTTTTGACATATCACAGTCATTTTAAAAAATAATTGTTCTTCCACTTCCATGAACTTATACTTCTAACAAATCAAAACAGAGAAGCAAAACCAATCAGTGGACACATCTGACAGCATAGGCAATATTTGGAATCCATATTCTCATGAAAGCAAGGAAGTCTTCCTTATATATCCTCCTTATTAGGTTCAAAGTTGGTCAGTACTGAGAGTTGAACATTGTTTTTTAGGTCTGTTCATTTACTATAGTCATTGTCTATTTTATTCAGTCATTTTTCAGTCATGTCTAATCCTTTGTGACCCCATTGCACATTTTCTTGGTGAAAATAATTGAGTGGTTTGTCATTTCCTTCTCTAGCTCACTTTACAGATGAGGAAACTGAGGCAAATAGAGTTGAGTGAGTTGCACAGAGTCACACAACTAATAAGTGTCTGATGTCAGATTTGAATTTAGGAAGATGCATCTTCCTGACTCTAGGCTTGGCACTCTATCCACTGTACCACCTACCTGCCTGGTATTGTCTACATAATTCTCCTATTTCTAATTAATTTCACTCTGCCTCAGTTTATAGATTTCTTCTTGTGTTTCTCTGAATTCCTCAAATATGTCTTCTTTTTTATGGAACAACACTATTTCATAAGATTCATATATCATAAACTTTTGACTGTTACCCAGCTAATGAAGACCCATTTTTCTTGCCAAAGTTTTCCTTTCACAAGTTAAAAATGCCTTTCTCAATGCTACAGAATTAATTATTGGCAGAGTGTAGAGCTCAATTATGTAGCCTTCTTGTACATATGACCTTGTATTACCTGACATACATATTCACTCCCAAATGTTCATTTGGGGTTTCTGTGCCCAATTTGTAGTAAAGCCTTCCAAATTTGAACTAATCTGATCAGCCTTAGTTTAGGATACTGTTCATTGATCCTAAGATAATGATGTCATTTTGGTCCTCTTCAATTACAAAGGACAACAACCAACCAGTCGAAATGATATCAAATATAAGAAAAGGTGGGCAAAACCGTGACTGCATAAGGACTACCAATATAGCAAAGATATACATAGAAAATGGAAAATTCACTTTACATCATAACCTCAGATTTGTAGCAGTTTGGAATTGGAAGGGCTGATAGAGATTATCTAGTTTAATTCCTCATTTCTTGGATGAAGGAATTGATGCTCAGAGTAGTTAAATAATTACTAGAGGACAAATTATTTTTTGCCAAATTAAAACTCATAAATGACCTATCATAAGTATTAATTATACTTTTAATTGAAAATAATTGAACTCTTATTCTTAGATTTGAGGTCTTTTAGGCAAGGGGATAATTTTGGTGATTTTTAAAATTTTTAAGCTGATCAGGCAAGTTTGAACTGGTACCTTATTTTTCTCTCAAAAAAATGTTTCTCTTGCACACAGAGGAATTCTAAATTATTCCATTGATCTTTTCTCCCTCCAGCTTAAAAAAATATAGTGCCAGTTGTGCTGGGCTGTGAGGGATCAATCCCATATCCACTCACTGTTCACTTTCATGCCAGTCAGCCTAAAATCCAACACTTCCTCTACCAGGATGTCTCTAGAGGATTCCCCAAGGGCTTCATTGTTTCCTGTATTCTCTAGCTCCTCCATAACACACTAATATCTTTGTTGTTTTCAAGAAGATATTTAGAAGAAAAAGAAATCACATTATAAGTATAAAAGTATAAAAGTACATTTTACAACTCTGCGAGGGGGTATAAGTATTATTATCTTATTATAAAGATAAAGAAACCGAGAGTCAGGAGGTTAAGTAAGTCATGTTGTGCCAGAGCTGCTAGGTCATCCTTTCTCAATATGGCAAAAAATTGTAAAAATGGGGATGGAAATTTCAGAATACTACCACAGAACCAGCAGAAGAAGGGGTGGAGTGCTCCAGCCCAGAGCAATGTCAAGAGACAACAAAGAGGACTCATCTCACTGGAATACCAGGAGAGATTGCTTAATGAGCCTCAGCAAGACTGATGCAACAGAGTGCAAGCAGCAGGAGAAACAGAACAGATAGAAAGGTCCAGCCTCAGCAGGGTAAGATCCAGAACCAATACAGAATGAGTAGCAGTGGGTGGAAAGTGGCCCTGCATCTTTTAGCCAGAACAGAAGCCGCTGCAAAGGTAGCAGTGGGAGGAACTCAGCCCAACAAGGTCCAGCCTCAGTGGGATTGGGCAGAACCCAAATCCAGTCAATCAAACTGAATAGATGTAAACCTCCACATAGCACATTAACCAGGCCACTTTAGCAGAGGTCTCAAACTGAGACCCAGAGAGCTAAGATGACCTCAAGCATAGGATTTAATTCACTCTACCAGAGGAATAGAGGTATGCTTCAGCATATAGACAAAGTCAAGAGAAAGAAATAATCTCCCAAATGAGCAAAAGACAGAGAAAAACTTGACACTAGAAAAATATTTCAATAAGAGAGATGACCAAAATACATGCTTAGAAGATGACAGGATTGCAAAAATACTGCAAAGGAAAATGTGAAAGGATGTCAAGCTCAAAATGAATCCGTGGAAGAGCTCCAAAAATTGTACAAAAGCAAAAAACTTAGAACAAAAATTAGAAAAGAAAATGATAGAAAAAAATCAACAATTTAGAACCAAGACTTACTGAAGCAAATTGTTCTTTTAAAGAAATGCAATCTCTCTTACAAGAAAATAACTCCCTCAGAAAGGAAATACCAAGTTTCAAAGAAGAAAATGGTTCGTTAAAATTTTGAATTGGAAAAATAGAAGCTAAGGACTTCATAAGACAGCAGGAAACAATAAATTTAAAAGAATGAAAAAAAATAGAAACAATTTGAAATCTCTCACTTCCTACTAGAAAAACAACTGACTTGGAAAATAGATCCAGGAGAGATAATCTAAGAATCAATTGATTGCCTGAAATCTATGATCAGAAAAAGAACCTGGAAACCATATTGGAAGACATTTTCAGGGGAAACTGCCCTGATGTTGTTAAGTCAGAGTGGAAAATAGAAATGAAAAGAAGCTACCAATTAATTCCTGAAAGAAATCCTAAATTTACAAATCCTAGGACTATTATAGCAAAATTCTAGAACTCTCAAGCCCAAAATGCTATAAGCAGTAAAAAAAAACCCAATTCAAATTTTTTAAACATTTATTAATATTCATTTTTAACATGGTTACATGATTTATGCTCCTACTTTCCCCTTCACCCCCCGCAATACCCCCACCCATGGCCAATGCACATTTCCACTGGTTTTAACATGTGTCATTGATCAAGACCTATTTCCAAATTGTTGATAGTTGCATTGGTGTGGTAGTTTCGAGTCTACATTCCCAATCATGTCCACCTCAACCCATGCATTCAAGCAGTTGTTTTTCTTATATGTTTCCTCTCCTGCAGTCCTTCCTCTGAATGTGGGTAGCGTTCTTTACCATAAATCCCTCAGAACTGTCCTGTGTCATTGCATTGCTGCTGATACAGAAGTCCATCACATTCAATTTTACCATAGTATATCAGTCTCTGTGTACAGTGTTCTTCTGGCTCTGCTCCTTTCACTCTGCATCAGTTCCTGGAGGTCTTTCCAGTTCACATGGAATTCCTCCAGTTTATTATTCCTTTGAGCACAATAGTATTCCATCACCCGCATATACCACAATTTGTTCAGCCATTCCCCAATTGAAGGACATACCCTACTTTTCCAGTTCTTTGTCACCACAAAAAGAGCAGCTATAAATATTTTTGTACAAGTCTGTTTATTTATGATCTCTTTGGGGTAACCCAACAATGGTATGGATGGATCAAAGGGCAGGCATTCTTTTGTAGCCCTTTGAGCATAGCTCCAAATTGCCATCCAGAATGGTTGGATCATTTCACAACTCCACCAGCAATGCATTAATGTCCCGATTTTGCCACATCCCTTCCAGCATTCTTTACTCTCCCCTTCTTTCATTTTAGCCAATCTGATAGGTGTGAGGTGATACCTCAGAGTTGTTTTGATTTGCATTCCTCTAATTATTAGAGATTTAGAACACTTTCTCATGTGCTTATTGATACATTTGATTTCTTTACCTGAAAATTGCCTATTCATGTCTCTTGCCCATTTATCAATTGGGGAATGGCTTGATATTTTATACAATTGATTTAACTCCTTGTATGTTTGAGCAATTCCCAATTCAAATATTGTAGGACCACAATCAGGATTACACAGTACATGGAAGCTTCTACATTAAAGGATTAGAGGACATGGAATATGATATTCTGCAAGACAAAATATCTAGGTTTACAACCAAAAATCACCTACCCAGGGAAACTTAACATAATACTCCAGGGAATGAAATGAATATTTAATGAAATAGAGGAATTCCAGGCATTTTTTTCTGAAGTGACCAGAGCTAAAAATAAAATTCAATGATCAAATTTTCCACACTCAAAAGAAGAATAAAAAAGTAAACAGAACAAAACAACAACTAAAGGAATCAGTAGGTTTAAACTAATCACATCCATTCATGGGAAAGTGGTAACTAAGATAGTTAAGATCTATGTACAAGAGACACCTGAATTACTTAATATATTTGTTCATGGTAAACAATGGGGTTAAACTGATTATATTCCTTTGTGGGAAAGTGATAATTAGGTTACTCAAGATAATTATGAAATAAGAGATTTTTGAGATACTGTAATCAAGGGAAGCAATGGAGTTAAATTTGATTGCATTACTAGTAAGAAGGTAATAACTAAGATGCTTTAGACATCTGAGACACTTGAAGGACCTAAGATAATCAAAATACTTAGGATACTTAAGCTATGAAGACACTCAAGAACTTTTTCACTATTATGGCAGTGAATAGGAACATATACAGAGAAAGCAATGATCACATTGAAAATGTTGGGATGATGTTCAAAAAAAAATCAAGGGTTAAGAAAAATACACTGGGAAAAGAGAAAAGGAGAGAACATTGGGAGTAAATTATCTCAAATGAAGAGGCATATAAGATTTCTTACGGTGGAAGGGAAGATAATTGTGGCAGGCACAAAGTGATAATAACATTCATATTCAATTAGACATAGAAATTTATCTTTTCCATTAGAGAAGTAAGAAGGGGTGGAGGTAATAAAAAAGGGAGGGAAAGGCAAAAGGGAAGGGGAACTCAGTGTGATGGGTAAACCAAAGCAAAAATGTTTTAATGGTGGAATCAACATGCCAATATCCATGTATAAAAAATATATCAACAGGATAAAGTGGAGATGATCAACAGGGGGTAGGCATTAGCATTAAGGAAAAATAAGAAAGATTCTTATTATAATGTATATATATAAGAAAAAACACCTTCTTGTAAAAGGTAGGATTTTAGCTAGGATCTGAAGGAAACACGAGAGATGAGAGGTAGACAAAAGGAGAGAGAATTCAAGGTATAGAGAATCATCAATGGAAATAAAGAATTAGGGGGCAGCTGGGTAGCTCAGTGGATTGAGAGCCAGGCCTAGAGATGGGAGGTCCTAGGTTCAAATCTGGCCTCAGATACTTCCCAGCTGTGTGACCCTGGGCAAGTCACTTAACCCCCATTGCCTAGCCCTTACCACTCTTCTGCCTTGCAGCCAATACACAGTATTGACTCCAAGATGGAAGATAGGGGTTTTAAAAAATAATAATAATAAAAAAAGAAATAAAGAATTAGGAGATCAGTGTTTTGTGCAAGAACCAGAAAGGAGACCAGAGTCATTGTACTATAGAGTTCCTGGAAAATAGATTGGATGTGTTTTGCAGAAAACTGCTGTCCTCTCACAGATAATTCTAAATTATATTTTTCTCTATATTGATGTATTGAAAGGTTTAAACCTAAGAGGTTTTTGTAATATATAGGCTAAGAAAAAAATAAAAGAATTATACCAATACCTCTAAAAGAATATTGTATAAATGTACTTTTATTAAAAAAAATTCTTACAGAGTGCAGAGTAATACAGGAAAAGAAAAAAACAAATAAAATAACCAATACTTCAGTGGTTCTATGATCTCACTTATATGGGTACTCA